>NW_026067919.1:7016352-7025963 GCF_014885135.2 Alexandromys fortis
GCACCTTGGGGTGCTTACACACATTATTAGAAATGGGCTAGTCCAGGTGCGAGAATTAGCCTGTAAGGGCTAGAGTTCATGGGCCAAGCAGTTCTTAAATGAATACAGTTTGTGTGTTGTTATTTCGGGCATGAGCTAGCCAAGCGGCCGGGGTGTTGGGGACGCAGCCCCGCCGCTCATATTTCAACAGCCACTGATTTTTTTGAGTTGATCTTTTATCATTCCATACTACTGAAGGTTTTTTATCAACTGTAGGAGTTCCCTGGTAGAGTTTTTAGGGGTCACTTATATATAATAGCATATCATCTGCAAGTATCAAATGTTTGACTTCTTCCTTTCTAATTTGGATCCCATTGATCTCCTTTTGTTGTCTTATTGCTATAGCCAGAACATCAAAAACTATGTTCAAGAACTATGGAGAGAGTGGACACCCTTGTCTTATTCCTAATTTTCATGGAATTGCTTTGAGTTTCTCTCCATTTAATTTGATGTTGGCTGTTGGCTTGCTGCACATTGCTTTTGTTATGTTTAGATATGGTCCTTGTATCCCTGATCTCTCCAAGACCTTTATCATGGGGGGATGGGATTTGGTCAAATTCTTTTTCAGCAGCTAATGAGATGATCAAATGTTGTCGGGGTTTCTGTCTACTCAGTTCCCCAGCCGTTTAGTTTCAGAGAAAATCAAACCAAGAGTCTACATTAGATATAAACTGATTGGCCCATTAGCTCAAGCTTCTTATTAACTCTTATAACTTATATTAACCCATTATTCTTATTTAAATTAGCCACATCATTCAATACCTTTTTCAGTGGGGCAGGTCACATCCTGCTTCTTCAGTGTCTGGACAGGACTCCAATTTGAGGGAGTGCAGGTTTTTAAAAAAATGTCTCTATTAAAACTCTGGATTTCCTTGGTGTTTATTGCTATGAACCCCTTTTAATTTCTAATTTTATTAATTTGGGTATTCTCTCTCTTCTTTACCTTTTAAAGAATTTGGATAAGGGTATGTCTATCTTGTTGATTTTCTCAAAGATCCAATCCTTTGTTTCCTTGAGTCTTTGTATTGTTCTCTGTTTCTATTTAATTGATTTTAGAACTCTGATTAATTCTTGCCCTCTACTCCTTTTGGTTCTGTTACTCCTTTTTATTCAAGAGCTTTCAGGTTTGCTCTTAAGTTGTTAGTCTGAGATCTATCAATTTTTCATTTTTTAATGTAGTTGTGTAGGAACTTAGTGCTATGAGATTTCTTCTTAACACCACTTTTGTTATGCCCTGTAAGACTGAGTATGGTGTGTGTTCATTTTTATTAAACTCTAGAAAGTGTTTAAATTCTTTATTTATATCTACTTTGACCTATTTTTCATTCAGTAGAGTTGTTCTGTTTTCATGCATTTGGAAGCTTTCTGTAGTTTCAGTTGTTGGTGCTATCCTGCATTAATCCATGGTAACTTGATAGGATGAAGAGACTTATTAAAATTTTCTTATATTAGTTGAGACTTGCTTTCTCTATGAGTATATGCTCAGTTTTCAAAAAAGTTTTGTGAAGTGTGGAGAAGAAGGTATATTCTTTTGTACTTGGGTGAAAAGTTCTGTAACTATGTCCGGTCCTTTTGTTTTACAATATCTGTTACCTCCTTTATTTCTATGCTTACTTTTTGTCTGGCAGACCTGCCAAAAATAAGAAAGAGGTATTGAAGTCTTTTGCTATCATTGTGTGAGGGTCAGTATGCAATTTCAGCTCTAGGACTGTTTGTTACAAACCTGGTTGCCTTCGTGTTTGGGGCATAGACGTTAAAAATTGAAATGTCGTCTTGGTGGTCATTTCCTATGGTGAGTATGTAGTATGCTTATTTATCTCTTTTCATTAGTTTTTGTTTGAATTCTATTTTATTTTTTCTTTTTAATTTATTTTTCCATTCAAAAATTTACACTTCTTCCTTTCCCCCCATTCACCTCCTGCTCCTCCACACTTCCTCCTCTCTCCCCCTTCCTCCTTAAGAGAGGGCATGGAACCCTGCCCTGTGGGAAGTCCAAACCCCTTCCACATCCAGGTCTAAGAAGCTTTGCATCCAAATAGACTAGGGTCCCAAAAAGCCAGTACATGGAGTCTCAGTGGCTTTATCAATGGCTTCTCAGTCAGCCCCCATTATCAGCCACATTCAGAGAGTTTGATTTGATCGCGTGCTCATTCAGTCCCAGTCCAGCTGGATTTGGTGAGCTCCAGTAGAACAGGCACACTGTCTCAGTGAGTGGACCAACCCCTTGCGGTCCAGACTTCCTTGCTCATCTTCTCCCTTCTTCTGCTCTTCAACTGGACCTTGGGGGCTCAGTCTGTTGCTCTGAAGACTCTCTTTGTCCCACTAAATTCTATTTTATTAGACATTAAAACGGCTATACCAGCTGGTTTCTTAGGCATCCATAATAGTCTATTACCTCTATTGTATGTTCAGTACCAGAGATTCTCTTTTCAATCTCTTGCACCCTGTTGGTTATGCTTGCATCTGTAGTTAATGTTCATTTAACCAATTTTTTTTCCTTTTCAAAATTCCCTTGTTTTCTATTTTCTTTATTGCCTCTACTTGAATTTTCAAGTATTGTACTGCTTCCGTCAGTTATATGATTTTTTTTCTTGCTTTTCTTGGCTTTCTTTAAGGGATTTATTGATTTCTTTCAATTTTATTTTGTATTTTCATCCATTTCTTTAAGGGAATTTTTTATTTTCTCTTTAAGGGCCTCTACCATCTTCATAAAGTTATTTTAAAGTCATTTTCTTCTGCTTCATCTGAATTGGGATGTCCATGTCTTGGTATCATAGAACCACTAGTTTCTGGTGCTGCCATATTATTCTTTATGTTGTTGAATGTATTCTAACACTGCTGTCTACCTGTCTCTTCCTCCGATAGGGACTTGGGTCTATAGCTCCACTGGTTGCTCTTCCTTCAGGTGTAGTTGGGGCCTCTTATTCCAGGTACAGTTAGGGCCTATGGCTCTGGTAGTCACTGTCCCTCCAGGTGCAGGTGGGATTGGTGGGTCCTCTGGTCTCTGTAACTCCAAGTATAAGTTGGGTCAGTGGGTCTGTTGGTGGCTAGTGCAGTGGGGAAATGACCGGTAGGAGAGAATGCTGCTGCCTGATCACTGGGGGTGTCATGGGTGGGGGAGTAGGGGAACTAGTGTCTAGAGAGCAGTCTCTCCAACTGAGATATTGGTCATTCTCCTGTCCTTCCTGGTTCAGGTGGGGTTGGTGGTCTGCTAGTCACTGGTGTGGTGGGTGGATGGTTGACAGGAGAGGGTCTCATTCAGTTGTTATAACTGGAAAAGTATAGAGCACAAGAAATGAAGTGAGCTGTTGTACCACATGCCTGTCATCCATATATTCCAGAGAGGGGAGTGTCAAGTTTGAGTCCAGCCTAAGCTATAGCTGCAGTTCCAGACAAGCCTGGGGGATTGGTGAGACTTTCTCCTAAAGACCAAAAAAACTCAAACAATTTATATAACAATAAATCCCTTAAAAGGGTACTTTTACTTGGAATATAAGCAAAAAGAAATTATAATTTAAACACAGCTGTAAAGTCCTCAGTGGGTTCTATTATGTCTGTGAAACAAAGACAGAGTTGAAGTTTCTATTTAGACAGCGGACTCTATAAAAGCCACTGGGTTCTAAGTTTTTTGTTTGTTGTTTTATTTGTTAATTTGTTTGATTTATTGATTTTTTGAGACAGTATTTCTCTGTGTAACAGTCCTGGCTATCTTGGAACTAGTTCTTGTAGACCAAGCTGGCCTTGAACTCATAGAGATCCACCTGTCTCTGCCTCCCAAGAACTGAGATTAAAGGTATACACCACCACTGCCCTACCTATTCGTGGGTAGTTTTATAGTTTGTGTGAACTTATGAGCTCTGGTTGCCCAGTGGTGATGAGAGCTAATAGTCTAAAGGTCTGGCTTAGCCATTCATTTTTCAGTTGTTAAACATAAATAGTCTTAACCAGAGAGCAGGTTGGTTGGTACTATTGGTGCTGTGAGACACTTACAGAACAAGTACCCATGACCTGTGTGTCACCCCTTCTTGCCCATGCATGTGGAGTAAGAAGCATGACTCTACATTGTATTGTGGATTTTCAAAGCAGAAAAAACTCTTAGTAGAGTGGTCTCTCATATTTAGCCCAAATTTTATATTCTTTCGTTTTGTCATGGATCATAGAGATGGGATGGAAACAGCACATGCCCACTGAATAAAATCAGTTATGTCTCTTTAGCCTGTCCCATCCGCTGACTCACAGAGATTCCTCTTCAGCCCAGACTATAACTCAATTTTGAAATGTCTGCCCAAAGTCACACATCACAGCAGCACCAGAGGGTGGCTGGCAACTACCAAGAGACATGACAAACACTTGTTCTCCCGGCCTTGAATGTCAAATTAGTCTTCACTGCCGCATGTGTCTGTTTGCACTTGGCTGTGCAGTGAGAAACATGTAGTCTGTTAGCAAGCTTCTCCCAGAGCTGAGATGGATGCACTCTACTGCAGTGCACACTTCTTCCCTCAGCCCCCAGGATACGCCAGTGGATGCTGTCGCTGGCACACAGGGAGGCAGGTTTCCCTTAGATGTTCTGTACAAACACACCTGGAGATGAATTTCCCCACAGAGAGAAGTCTATAAAAGTTAATGCCTACCTCCTTACCACGTCTTTATAATAGGGATTATTCTGCTCCCTGGAGAGTAGAGTGGAATTGTAATTACTGAGGAGAAAGTCATATACACCCGTTCTCTTCTTTTCCCTCTCAGACCAGTTGATAAGAGCTTCACTAGGCTCCCATGTGTGCAGCGCCATCCTATCAGTCATGAAGAGAGCATGTATTACTCAAACCCATGTTACCAATTCTACAAATGATCACATGGGTCACTTTTTGAAATAAATAACAAGCCTCTATATTTTACCTTCCAGAGAGCAAACAGTGCTTTAAGCACTTTATGCAGAATAACTAATTTTTTCCACAACAACTGAATAACTTTGACACCATTAAGAGTTCCATTACAGAAAGACTAATCATGTCACTGGGAACATGCAGTCAAGTGATGGAAGCAGGGTTCATACCCGTTTTCTGTATTATCGAACAGTTTGTTGTCTACATGCTTCAGAAAATAATGAAGCTATTTGCATGTTCCAGGTATTTAGGGAAAGACTGGGAGGAATCTGGAAGTCATTCAACTTTTGCCCTCAAAGAGTCACCTTCAAGGTAACAGGATAGTTTTTTAATCCACATTTCTTTCTACTTTCTACACAAAACAAAAGTCATTGCCCAAGCTTTGTCCCATCTCTGCCAACTAGTTTTATGTCCTTTTTATCTTCAAACATCACCCTAGAACTCACCCTGCCAAGTCGTAATTTTTAGTGTCATTACATTGTCCCTACTAAATTTGTAAATGCTTGGATTTTTTCCTTTCCCTTGTTAAGATGCTCCCTCTGGGTAGTGAGGAATACTGAAGATTACATTTCAAAGATGAAATCTAGTGACGTCATCTAGTCAGATGGATCTGGGTGAAACTGCAATGCTCACAATTGAATAATTCTGTTGTTTAGACGAGAGTCACAGTTATTTTTATTTCTTTAATATATACCATATTCAGGCAATTTCTGGTACTTCATGTAATACCTTGATAGATGATAATGTTTCATCCTTTACTTCAACTTTCTTTGATATTAAATCAAGAGGGGGGTTCTTTCTTCTGTTGCATGTCCAGGCCTGACAGTCTAGACACTAAGTATAAATGATGAAGTGGAAATAGGGCATGCAGGCATTGGCCTGCAGTTTTGGTTAAATAGAAGGGCACAAAGGTTACATTAACACTTTGCAGAGACTGAATTTGTATAGGATAGTTCCCTGACTCCTGTTAAGAATCAATAGATCTCCAGTGAGATCAGATTGTAGCCCCAAATCACAGGGAAGACAGGTCCCCTATGGGTTCCTTCTCGACTACACTGCAGAAGTTAGCACCTCCAGTGACAACTTGTGGCTCCTTCCAAAACCAACTCACAGAAAATACTGCACACCTAAGTATAACAGAGTTTTTCCACTTGTGAGACTCCTCCATGGTTTAGTTAAAGAGCAATAGCCCTGTGAACAAAGAATGATTTGGCAAAAACAGACTCGATGATTTATAATAGGAAAAAGAAAGAAATGAGTCCTCTGAGACAAGCAGAATGTGAGCAGTTGTAAGCAGCAGCAAGCATTCTGCCAGATTTGAAGCAAGAGGAACCTGGTCCAGAGCTTGGATGGCACAGTTGGTGCTGTGAGTAGCTCAGTCTTCTATTCTCTCCAGTGGGACTTTCCAAGCCCAAGCTTTGGCCTTCCTCAATACTTCACATCCTGTTCTGCACACCAAGGAAATGGACCCTCATCTTGCTGTACCAATCTGTTTGATATAACAAGAAACTCTTTCTTAAGGAATCATTTCCTAAATTCCTAAATGTGCTAGAAGTAAGTGAATGTGTTTATGGACAACAGTTTTCTCCCATAAAGTCCTAAGCAAGTAACATAATGACCTAAATGGAACCTCCATGTTCTCTGTGTACGTGCTAGAAACAGTCACTTGGATCAAAGGTTCTATGCACAATTATTTTCACATTGGTGCTGGCATCTCTAAAACTGAAGAATACACACTGGATCCTGGTGATGTAACTAAAGATGATACCAGAGCCTCTCGATAAGATTGTGAGATGCTTTCTCCTCTATTTGCAACAGCTGTATTCTGGTCACAAGCTCCTCAAGTGCTCTGAGCGTTGGTGAAAAGACGACCGTCTCTAAGCACAAATGTGGTGTTGGAAGCATTTACTAATGTTTCAAATAGGTAGATCCCAATGCTGCAAGCACAGGCAAGAACTGTGTATCTTAAAGTGCAGGTTACAGCCCTGTCCCCTTTAAACACAGAAGATGCATCCCAGTTTGGGGCAGCAGGTTAATAGACAGAAGGTAAGAGCACAGAGGTCTCCCATCTCAAGTTTGGCGCTATTGCTTCACAAGGCACAATGGGTGCTCTGACGTGTGAACATCAGGCATTCCATGGATGTGAAATTAAAAGAATTAAAAGGGTCTCCAGGCGCAGTCTTTACTCTGCCCTATAGCCCACCATAGACTGCTATATCCTAGATTCTTCGCTGCAGACAAGTGCCGCATTATCTCCAACACTGATATGATGCCAGACTCTCTGACTGAAGAGACAAGAGTTCCCAAGTGCTCTGACAAAGCACAAGAAGAGAAACATTTCCAAAGACCATTCATTACAACACTGCCAAGAGGGTCTCCTGTGATCTGATAGAAAGGTAGGACAGAGCCGTTGACACCAAGTTCTTCTTAGTAACCTTCTCTCCTCTAGGAGTAAGAGGCATGCTTCTGATGGTCCTGACGAGGTGATCTGACTTCAAGCAGGAAAACAAATGCCTCTCCAAGTACAATTCAGGGTAGACCCAAGTTTCCATGTTTGCTTCCTTAACGTGAGCAGTGGTTCTTTGTGTCTCACTTAGCCCTTAAGCAGTAGCGCCTCCCACATGTGAAGGTCAGCCACAGGGCAGTCAAAGCAACCCCAAAGCTGCAAGTATCCTTTCAAGCTAGAGATACAGTAAATGAAAATGAGCCTGCAGTGATGTGAGCCAAAGCTGAGTTCCTGACCCTCAGTTTTGAGCATCCCAGAGAAAGCTGCAAATGCAGAAGTAGCAGTGCCTGGGCTTAGAGAGAATGCTGAGGATGTAACCAAATGCCAGTGGATACTGGCAGCGATACTGAAAGTGAACTATAATGAAGGCAAACCTCAGAGGCTGTCAAAGAGCATTAGGCTGCAAAAAGGTGTATGTAGAACTTGGGTTGGGTTGGAGGACACTATGATTCTGAAAAGAGTTGCCACATTTAATAGCTTCAGGCTGTTGTATACCAGGAAAATCAAACATGATTTAAGAGGTAGCTCCTCCTATTGATGCTCTAAAGGACTGTGTAAACAGCGAGTGGGTATTAATGACAGCTATGACAATGCTAATGCTGGATGGTAAGTCCATAGAGCAAGGAATTGGCATGGGAAAGAGAGAAAAGGTTCTTATTAAAGGCATGGATGACATGAAGCTAGAAATCTAGGAAGGAGGTATGGTGTCCATATCAATCTCCACAATCCCAAGGACAGATTTGGAAGGCAAATCTGTAGAGAGGAGGTATTTACATCTGAAGTGGAGGCGCCTGGGAAATACTGATAAATAGGCCAATAAGACAAAGACACCAGGGAGAGTGGCTTCAGGCTGCTCCTCATTAGAGGCCTTCAACGATCACCTGAAGTATGATTTCCAGAAAAATATAAAGTCCAAACGTATTCAAAGCTGTTTACCGTAAATGAAGCCAGACTGGTGGTTATGTTCTCCACCCTGTCTAGTAAAGAGGAAGAAAGGTCACTCCAGATGAGGTGGACTACAAGAAAGAGATGGATGTCTCTGTGGGTTAATCAAAGTCCAGAGAAGACTGATAAATCATGTGTGTTACCATGTTAGTTATGAAGATGGATGAGTCTGGGAAAGCAGAGATGAGCTGACGAGTGAACATGGGCTTCACTGTAAGATTGGTACTGGAAGGTCTATAAGAAGCTGGTAAACAAATCTTCACACAAATCTCTACAAGAGGAAGGGTTGAGAAAGTCAAGACATTGGGAAGTGAGAGGTCAGAAGTGGATGTTGTAACTGAGATTTGGGAACCTCAGTGAGATTTTTTTTAAGGAAGAATCTAGGATATGCGATTAATATACAGAGAAATTCAAAAGGAAGTAATAAAAATGAAGGAGTTAGGAAGCATGCATCTTCTTTGATAGTTGGTATCTGGTATGCAAGAAGTTACAAGGACAGACACAAAGGAGATCCTTGTGAGGAGGTCAGCTGTGTCCGTTCCAGGGCATGTGTCTGCAGATGGGATCTACAAGGGAAAATGTCCAACGGCAGAGAACCTGACGCCTCCTCTGCAAACCAGAGTACCAAGCAGCAGGTCGAGGAATGCTGCAATATAAGGTGGGCTTAGTGTTAGCCTCCAAGATAACTTTGTTCTTGGGTTGACTCTCAGCTTTCTTCCTCAAGCACAAGTCCCACCAGCGACTACACAGTGATGCTAACACTCAACACAGTACGAAGAGCTCAGCAACCGAGCCAGCATGAATGACACTGGAATCTCCCTCTTAGGAGGCCTCCAACCAGAAAATGGCGTTGAAGAATTCCTCTTTTACAGACTATGGAGGCTTTTACTCTCTTTGTCCTGACTCAGTGATCTAGTATGCTGGGGATGACCACTGTTGAATAAAGCACTTTAGCTACCTAAGAATTACTTTTAAAAGAAGCTTTCTGTGAGAATTTAAAATTATAATGAAATGAATTTAAATGTGCGACATAAGGTCTCAATTTCAAACTGTCATGAAAAACTGCCTTAAGAATGGCAACAGAGGCCGGGCGATGGTGGCGCACGCCTTTAATCCCAGCACTCGGGAGGCAGAGGCAGGCGGATCTCTGTGAGTTCGAGACCAGCCTAGTCTACAGAGCTAGTTCCAGGACAGGCTCCAAAGCCACAGAGAAACCCTGTCTCGAAAAACCAAAAAAA
>NW_026067919.1:7026038-7037955 GCF_014885135.2 Alexandromys fortis
TAAATAAAAGAAAAAAGAGGGAAGAAAAACATGCAATTATAGAAAACTAAGTTTAGTACACTAGCTCTGTAGTAAAAGTGAAAAGATAGATAGATAGATAGATAGATAGATAGATAGATAGATAGATAGATAGATAGATGGATGGATGGATGGATGGATGGATGGATGGATGGATGGATGGATAGATAGATAGATAGATAGATAGATAGATAGATAGATAGATAGATATCAGGTTCTAGAGAACCCCACTTAATACAGTCTATATGTCTTGTTAACACACACATGTATGTTACACACAAATATCTCAGTAGACATATGAAATATGATATATATCATATATATGTGTGTGTGTGTCTTATTCATCATAGTATATGTGATGGCTATTCTTGGCTGACAACTTGACTATATCTGGAATGAATTATTATCTAGAAATGGAGGGCACTTTTGTGATCCAGATCTGGAGGCAAGAAGACAATATTATTTTATCTAAACCTTGAGGCTCAAAAGAACACCTTTAATCTGGGTCACACCTGCTGGAAGCCTATGTAAGAACAAGGGAAGAAAGAGAGACACAGGGAAAGAGAAATACAAAGAATGAGAGAAAGAGGGAAAGAGGTTCAATCCATAAGTTCTGTTACCCTAGAGAACCTTGCCTAACACAGTCTATGTGTTTTATTAATCTTAACCCTCCATAACAAAAAAAGTATTACAGACTATATAGCATAGAGCAAAAGAATTTTACCTTCCAGTCATTCTAGAAACGAGAGACTTAGCTGAGAGTTCAGCATGGGTTGGTCTGAGTAAGCACTCCCTCCCTTCCTAGCATAGCACTCTCCTGCTGTATCCTCACACAGAGGAGAAAAAGAACATGTTCTCTTTATGTACATGCACAAGTTGCATCATATGAAGCCTACCTTCATAGCTTCCTTTAAACCTAATTACCCCCTAAAACCCATCTTGGAATATCAACATATTGGGGGCAAAGTTTTCATCTTATAAATATGGGGTATTGGGCTAAACTAGTCCATAGTAATTCATAAGTATGAGATTAGATACGCTCGAGTGAGACCTTCTAATTTCCATTGCTTAAGAGTACTACACAAGGGTGTCCTTGTAGCAATAAGCAAAGCTAACACCTAGTTCTTATTTCCTGAAAACACAGGGAATCAGAAGTATTTCAAATGTTTGTGATTTCATTCTGAGCAAGGAAATGTCAAACACATCTGAAGTATCATGTTGATTCAGAAAGTAAGGAAATGTTCAAAAAATAATGAAGAGCCACCAGCAATGCAGGAGCCATAGAAAAGGGAAGAGTATATATCTAAATATTGATAGCAGGTTAAATTTAAAAAAAAAAAGAATGATCCATTAGTCTTTGGTAACATAGAAAAGAGAAAATGTCTATCATATTCAAGTGCCAAGTCACAAACCTAAAAAGGATAATGAAATTAGGAGACCATCACTTCCTAACAATCATACAATTTGGCTTCAAATTTTCTGACCATACTTGCTTCACTTCATTAGATGCATGAATCAGTATGAAAAGAAATCTATTTCTTTTCAGAATAGTCCTCGATATCAGCATGCCAGGAAATATTTCAATGGTAGATATTTTGCAGACATAGACAGCCTTAATCTAAAATTAATTTATACTAGTAAAGAGCCAAAACAGGTCATAGAAAAAGAAAGCAATATAGAATCTTCTCTGACAGGTGTCAGTGTGACAGTGAAGATAAAGTGGAGGATGGCCGTAGTAATGAAGAACAGACCAATGACATGATGTAGGCCTGTAAAGGGCACACAGACACAGAAGGTAGTATGCAGAGAGGGAGCAGCTTCTTGAACAAACTTTTATCAGGCTCCTCTGTGTCTCTCCAAATAACCTTATATTCCGCCCATGGAGCCCAATATGAAAAGAGAATCTTGCTAAGCCATTTTACCCACCTTGAAAACCAAACACACTCCCTTTATCTCTTTGCTATTTGTTCTGTTTCTTCTTCATCCTCACCCAAATATCTCACCAATGTAAGTGCATGGATTTCTTCAGATAAAATTCAGTTTTATTTAATAAATAAATAAATAAAAATTAAAAAAAAAAAACCTCAGTGACCTGTGTGGTGGTTTGAATGAGAAATGTCTCTTGAAGGCTCAAATATTTGAATACTTGGTCCCCAGTTGGTAGTGCTGTTTGGGGAGGTTCTAGAACCTTCAGGAGGTCTGTTGGAGAAAGTCCATCACTGGAAGGCAACTGTCTAGTTTTTATGGCCTCACTCCACTTCTGTTTGTCTCTACTTCCTATCTGTAGATAGAAATATTCCTTTCCTCTACCACATCTCCCCACCATCATTCTCTCTCTCTCTCTCTCTCTCTNTCTCTCTCTCTCTCTCTCTCTGTCTCTCTCTCTCTCTCTCTCACCATTAACATTGCATGAATAGATAAGGAAATTGTCTTAAAATATAGTGTTCCTATAAAATTAAATTTCTGTTTAACCTGTTTGTGAAAAGAAGGTAAAGAATTTTCCAGCATAAAATGTTTTAAAAAGGTTGATTGTCTAAATAACTTTACAGTTAAGAATATTTAATATTAGAATTATATGACATAATGTTTTTCACAAAAATGTGTCCATCCACATAGAACTGTTTCCATGGGAACTTACTTTACACAATTTGTGATGATAATTTGATTGTGTACTTATTTATCTTGTCAAAATTGTCCCAACAGAATTTAAAGACCCTATACATTCTTTTAAAAATAGAAATGTAGATAATGACAATTCATATTACAAACACCACTTTGTAAATAAATTTCCAATAACTCTAAGCATAAGGCAATGTGTGAATTATACATGACACAAATACACATACACACCCACACAAATAAAACAGAAATTTTGGCACCATTTGGAAAATAGTATAAGAAAATATTTTTGTGCCCCATATATATGAAAAACAAAAAAGCTTATATAAAATAAACCTAAAAGATAAAGTAAAACTTTTTTATGGCAAATTCATCTTAAAAGATAAGAAATATATTTGAAGAAAAATTTTAAAAAGTATATGTACAACCATTTTCTAAAGAATATATGCAAACATTAGACTGAGTAGATTCAGACAGCAAGTATTATCCATGCAACCATAAGGATTTAATTCTGATACCCAACATCCCATATAAATATGTGGGCAGGCCAAAAAAGGGGATCTCCGAGGTTTGCTAACAGCTAGACTAGCCAAATGGAGAAACTCCACATTGATAAAAGAACTGCTTCCGAAAAATAAAATAAAAATAAACATAGAAGGCAATTAAGAAAGAAACCAGATATGTACCTTTGGCCTCTATACATAAGCACATGCACACATAAGCATACATATACATGCATATACAAACAAAAATATGTAAAAAAATTATTAGATTTTAATTTAAAAGGCAAATCTTGCATAACTCATGTCCCATAGCTTTCCATATAATTCAACATAATTGCACTGCTCCCCACCAAAAATATGGGAAAGAACTTAGTCCACTCAAGATGAGAAAAAAAATCCAGATATTTTAATATCTGGATTTAATATAATATTCCTTATATTAAGATCAGGTAAAAACCTGATCTGTCTAAATGTTGCCTAATATTTTAAATAACTAGAAAGGTCTTGTTCCCAATTGGAGAGTTTTATATTGGCGAACACATCCTGTGAAGATTTGAAAACTGTCTAAGGAAGTTAAATACTGAACTGGAACTGACCTGAAAGCCTCCTCCTAAGGACTAACATTCATGGTACCAGAAAGCACCACATATGCTTCCAAAGGAGGGAAGCAACCAACTGCCTTACCCAGCAGCTATCATGCCCCCGAACGTCAGCAATGATCAACATGGCACAATAACTCCAAGGATACATTAGTAACACACTTACCTTGGCAGTAACCAACAGTTTTCTAATCAGACTTCCTGCTCAACAAGAGGGAAACT
Source organism: Alexandromys fortis (assembly GCF_014885135.2). NCBI lineage: Eukaryota > Metazoa > Chordata > Mammalia > Rodentia > Cricetidae > Alexandromys > Alexandromys fortis. The sequence continues at coordinate 7,030,000 of NW_026067919.1, forward strand.
GACTGGAAACCTAACCAACTCCCCAGGTATAGTAAAGCCATGGATTTTGGAGGTATCTTACAACCACCACTTGTTGACTGATGTTTTCTATCCCCCCTGGTCCTGCAACCATTTAGTCCCAAATAAACACACAGAGGTCTACGTTAATTATAAACTGATTGGCCTAGCAGCTCAGGCTTCTTATTAACTCTTATAATTTATATTAGTTCATAATTCTTGTTTATGTTGGCCATGTGGCTCGGTACCTTTTTTGGCAGGGCAGTCACATCTTGCTTGCTCTGTGTCCAGCTTCTTCTCTGTATGGGTGATGACTACAAGTTGAAACTTATCTCTTTCCAGAATTCTCATTGCCCTGCCTCTATTTCCTGCCTGGCTCCTGGCCAATCAGTGTTTATTTAAAATACAAGTGACTGGGTACCAACTATTGTCCCACAGCATTTCCCCCTTTTTTAAACAAGAACTCTGAATAGAATCTCTTTGTTTAGCTTTTCTACTGATCATTATCCATAACAACTTGTTACCAGCATTCTAAACAAAGGCAAACATTCATAATCTACATTTTGTGAATGTGGACATAATTTTCCAGGATAATTCTTGCTGATTGGGGGCACTGATGATCTTATAGGAACCTAAAAAAGATGTATAATTATGATCTCTAGTCCTGACTGCAGTATCCTCTGAGGCTTGTTCATCTCAGGCAGCAGATTTTGAACTGTTTTGGAGGTAGAACTCAGACATTTGGGCCATTCCTCCTCTTGGAGATTTCTCAGGCGGTCTCCCTTGGTTAAACCTGATTTTTTTTAAAACAGAATGAATCCACAGTCTTTCATTTCCTGTGGAAACAGAAATAAAACCTTCCTCCAAAGTAACATACATTTTGACTTAATTTTAAAGTCAAAGCATTTTCAAACACACACACACACACACACACACACACACACACACATATAGCATTAATCCAGCAAAATTTATAATCAAATGTATTTTAGCAGCTTTTACTTCCCTAGCCATCAAACAATTTAGAGACAACACAATATCCAAACTCTTTGTGCATTTTTAATCTTTATGTGGCTTTATTTTAACCTCTGTTTCTTTTATTTTTATTTTTAATTTTTCATAAAATTAAAAATTTTGGAGACAGGGTTTCTCTGTATCTTTAGCTGTCCTGGAATTCACTCTGTAGACCAGGTTGTCTTTGAATTCACAGAGATCTGCCTCTCTCTGTCTCCTAAGTCCTGGGGTTAAAGGTGTGTACCATCCCTTGAACTTACAGAGATATGTCTGTCTCTGCCTCCCAAGTGTTAGGATTAAAGGTGTGTGTCGCCATACCCAACTACTATCTGTTTTCCCTTTAAGGACTTTATTTTTTTTTTCTTCCAAGCCTACATATATTCTTTTTTTTTTTTTTCTGAAAGTCTAGCCTCATGGCAGAGGTACTGGCAGGAGCCATGTTTATTGCCACAACTCTATGGCATTTAACATCCCTGCCACCACCAAAAGTATTCAGTCATCTTTTCATCAACATCATTTAAGTGTTTCATGGCAGGACCTCATAAAAAAGCTGCAAGGTTTTGCAGCTAAAACTGACTCAGGAATCCTCTTTTAAATGAGTGTGCTTACCTCTAGCAAGCAGAGCCTACCTGAGAAAGTGCTGCTATCATGAAGCCATGCTTAACTGTATTCTTTTCTATCTAGAACAACTTCCAAGATCTCTCATGCTTTTAAATACATTTGTTCAGCCCCACATTAGCACGCCATCTGTTGACTGAGGTTTTCTATTAGCCAATAATTCTTGTCTGTGTTGGCCATGTGGCTTGGTACCTTTTTTGATGAGGCAGTCACATCTTGTTTGCTCTGTGTCTGGCATCCATTCTATCTGGGTGATGACTGCAGACTGAAACTTTCCTCTTCCCATTGACCTGCTTCTACTTCCTGCCTGGTTACCCTACCCATACTTCCTGCTTGGCTACTGGCCAACCAGTGTTTATTTAAAATACAAGTGACAGGGTACAGACCATTGTATCACAGCAACTGCTTTACTAAACCAACATCATCCATCACTACATTCTAAATATTTGTCTTTATACCCAATGATAAGGGCAGTCCTTACCCTTCATCAAGTAACCTTTGCTTTGAATCACATGGAGACCATTTCAAAAAAAAAAAAAAACACCTAATCAAAATGCAGAGTTATGGATCCCAGTCTCAAACTGATACATCCGTAACTCAACTCCCAAATCTGAGGTTGAAGGATCATTGTGGAAGACAGGTGGAAAAATTGTAAGGCACAGAGGATTAGGGAGTTTGCTGTGAGATTTGTCTCTTAGTAATGGCAGAAGCTACATCCACTAAATCTCACCAACATTACTAGCTAGCTAAACATAAGCTGAACAAGAACAGCACCAATAGATGTGCCAAAGAGTATGGCAGAAAGACTAGGAGGAATCAGCTCTACAGAAAGAACTATAGGAAACCAAGGATTTCTGAAAGCAGGAGAGAGTCTTTCCCAGTGAAGAGCACAACAATTAGTTATCCAATAACAAATCTTCGGCCCTGAAAACACACACACAGCTAACAATATACAGACAAAATAGGATATATTTAAGAATACATATGTGTGTGTGAATGAAACAATAATTAATTTAAAAAGAGGCCATAAATATAAAAGAGAGCAAGGAGTGGCATAAGAGATTGGAGAGATGAAGGAGAAAAAGGGAATGATGGAATAATATTATAATCTCAGATAGATAAAGGAAGCAACTAAATATGAATTCAAATATATCTTTCTAAAGGCACCTTTCACTCAGAAATTTTGAGACAAAAACAAGACCTGTGCTAACATTTCCTCCTTGTCCCCAGTTTCACACCTGACATTACCATGATGCTTTCTCTCCTTTTCAGGGTACAAATGTAGGATAAAGTTGAGCTTGTTCATCACAGCATGTAAATAAGTAGTAAGTGTGAGAGTGGAATCCAATGCCTAACAAAGTGTGGAGTTCTAGAACTAAGTAGACTTTTGGTTCACGGATTTTCTTCATGTCAGGTTTGCACAGAGCATTCTGCATCCTGAAATAAAGTTTATTTTCATAAATATGCTAAATATAGGTCTCTTTTGTCCATGTCATCTTTTTCCATAAAGTGTTGCATGAGATCAATATCTAGCCAGACATTACAGAAATGACAATTTGAATACCATCAGGATCTGTAAGAACCAAAGCAATTGTAAAGTATAATTGCTTCTGCACACAGGAAAGAAGTATTTAAATTTGTATTTCTTTCCTTGTATAAGGGAATGAAATCAGATGTACTCAACTTAATGATAGACAGCAGCTAGCCACTATTTTTTTTGTTTGACAAGCTGTCAAGAATTTGAGGTCACTATTAAGTCACCTTCACTTTCTTCTTCTTGGTTAAGTGATTCAAAGCCCCTTCTGCAGAGTCAAAAGAGCTAAACACAAGAGAATGTACTAGAAATGTCTACCTCATGGAAAACAAGTGTGACAGGTATTTTTAGAAACAAGCTTATTTTTTATTTTCCCTCTTTGATTGACCAAGGACAGCTCACTTCCTCCTGCCTGCTTGTTTGTGGGGGTAGGGACTCACTCCTGTCCTTCACCACACACTTTTCACTCTACCCTCTGCCTTTATATGCACTAAAGTTGAGCTTCCAATGCATTTTCCACCTTATAAAAGGCAGTACATTGCCATTTGTTCACCTGAGCTGTTGATTTTCAAGCTTTAATAGCATTACAGAAAATGCATTCTCCACTCTTCAATACAAGCATGTCTGACCATGCCAACTCTGCTGACAGCTTCATCAGCCTTGACTTAGTTGGAGGTCAGTCGGCATGATCAGTCCACCTGAAAAGAGTTTGTTGATCATCTGTATTTCACTATTTATCTACTAGGGAGATGGGACACCGGAGGACCAAGGTTTCTGGAAATAAAGGGTTTTAAAAAGAAATCCTGAAGCTTGAAGGGGAAGTAATTCTGAAAAAGAACAAGATTTTGAAGGGTTTGGGGTTTACGTGTATGTGATTTTAAGTATGTGTCTGTATGTGCGTGTGCATTCATGTGTGTATGCTGATGTGTGTATGTGTGTGTGTCAAGTTATATTTTCTGGCTCAGTTACTCAACTTTTTCTCAGGTTTTTTGATTAATAGCTGTAAATCAGAGGCATCTGACTTTGTAGTATGGTCTTAGTAGTATGTTGAATTTGAATACAGTTTCTGATACTAAAACATCTCTGTGGGACCTCAGTGAAGACTAGGATCCTTCAGATTTAATTATTTTATTTTCAAAAGGGCAAGGGATAGTTGTGTTAGCTTCTCATAAGTTTCAAAACCCATTCAAAATCTATTAGATCATTGCACCAGTGAAGGTCCTCCAGAGAAACCAAACATTTACTGTCATATGCCACATTATATTACATACACTTATACAGTACAATTACATGTACTTATACATAGACACATATAAAAGGAGTTTAAATGGAGTTACCCTATAATGGAAGACACAACCTTTCCCAGACATCAGGTACGGGTTATTCTTTTACAAGTTCTTTGTCAGTGGGATCTCATTGAGCCCTCCAAACATCACAAGCCACTGACATTTTTCTTTGTTGCTGTCTTAGCTGCTTTTCTGATGTTGTGATAAAACATACTGACCAAGGAAGCTTACAGAAGGAGGACTTACTTTAGGGCTTACAGTTCCAGAGGGTAGGACCCCAGCACCATCACTTCAGGGAGCATGAGCAAAGAAAGCATGGTGCTGGAGAGCATCTGTGAGCTTTTATCTTGATCTACAAATAGAAAACAGTGAGAGCTCTTTCAAAATAGTCTTAATCCTTTGAAAACTTAAAACCAACCACCAGTGACATACTTCCCCCAACAAGGCCCGAACACCTATCATCTGGAGACAAAATGTTCAATGCCTGAGGTAGATGGTGGGCTGTTCCTTAAAACCACCATATTTACCCTCCAGAACTTGATGGTAAGACACTTCTGCTGAAGTTACAACAGGCTTAAGTCATAGGACATAGAGACAGCAGCTCACTAAGGCTTGGAAGCATCATCCTTGCTGGCTATATTTAATAGTATTGAATACTATTCTATTCTATTGGGGGAAAATAACCAATAGTCATACATAATTGTAAACCTCATGAGATGCCATAATGACTGGCCTGGCAAGATGTGCCCATGGGTGCAACAGTGAAATAAATATTATGAGTGCAATCAACCACCTTCTGGTGGGATTTAAAGCTGCACCAATGAACATCCTGGGACCATTGCACACATGAACTCAAAGTGGCTGGAACTACATTTTTAAGACCTGTTCCACATCAGGCCAGACAAAATCTCAACTTGCACGAGGGAGGGTTTTCTCCTAGAGGAAGAACTATTGGCAACTGATGGCTCCTGGTCATTATCCTTCATGACTATCACCCCTAAGAGGATGTCCATGTTCCAGTAGATAGCCTGCACCCATGAACATAAAGACAGCACTAAGTGGACTCTCTGTTGCTGTTGCTGTTGTTTCTTAGACCACAGGAAGTAGGGAGAGAAAAGTGGAGCAGTGGGGAATGAGGAGGAATTAGAATGATGGGAATGGGGGGAGGTGGAGGTAAGTTTTATCAAAGCACATTAAATGTGTATATGAAATTTTCAAACATTAAAAAATAATAAAGACTTTATTCTAGATCCTGAAGATGTACCCCAATTGACAGAATATTTGTCTGTGTATCCATAAAAAAACATGGCTACAACTGTCAATACAAAATTAATGCAAGCAGTCATGTTGGTACATGCTAGAAATTTTAGCACTTGGCCTTGGGAAGTGAGGTGGAAGCAAGATCAGAAAAAAGTTCAAGGTCACGCTTAACTACACAGAGAATTTGAGGCTAACAAGGACTACATGAAACATTGTCTCAGAAAAAAATTCTAATTAAAAACAAACTGGTTATAAAATATTCGTTATAAATAAAATAGAAGCTAAAATACTTTTAATTGATAAAAATATAATATAGAGAAACAATCAAAATAATATAAATACACATAATTATATATTTTAGAAAGCAAAATATAAAGTAGCAATATTTTAGCTTAACAAGACAGACAAGAAACAACAAAATTATATATATATTATATATATAAAAACGTACAAAATTATTTATCTAATTATATTATATGTTGGCTTATGGATAAATCCTTACTAACAATAACACTGAAAATTAAAAATAAATTGATGATATCAAAAGTTCTTTCTTGAAAAAATAAGATTACAAGCAAAAATGTTTTGATGTAACTAATCAAAACAGATAAATAGAAAAGAAATAATACTTTGGGAAGCTTAATAATCCAAACAATCTTATGTAGATACATCAAAGAAACAAAAGGGCAATTCTGTAGAAGAATTAAAAAGATTTTCTCAGATTAACAAACATTTAAAGGATCAATTCCACACAATAATAGTAAGATTAAAAATAAGTGCCCCTATGTAGTATTTTGTTTTATTTTTGGTGACATAACTTTTTTTTTTAAAGGAATAAAACCCAAAGTTTAGTTTTTGCACATATATACACTGTTTGACCCAGGGAAACATTTGCACAGGTTCATGGAGGAATGCAATGATTTTTCAGCACACCATCAAATAATTTTTTAAAAAATAATCCACTGATGAAACTACAGTCAGCAAACTGTAGTGAATCTGCATTGCGGGATGCTTCATAAAACATATGAAGAAAAACAGTGATCCATTTATGCTGGCATGAAAACACCTTCAGTGAATCTCTTTCCCTCCTGAAAACTTTCTATTATTCTCTAAGATTGGTGTGTATGTGCTACACCATCTCTTACCTCTGCCTTATTATACATTATATTACCTGCCCACTTAACTCCATTACCACAAACACTAGTCTGCATGACTTGTAAAGGCTTAAACTTTGACCCTCACACTACTCTTCAGTCAGTTTCTTCATCTTACTTCTCCTCCTTCACCATTTGCAATTAGGGTACCATAAATCACCATAGGGGGCAGAGAATGATTCCTTCCTAATCTACAAAATGATCCCAGAAACCAATAGTATCAGCAGAATAGCCCTTGGCTTTTAGGAACCATGTAAATTCGCTCCTGAAATGAGAGCAGAGTGTCTCTTCTCAGAGGGAAACAACTTTTTACTGGGGTAGCTTGTGCCTTGGGTCAGAGAATGTTGCCTCAACAGCACTCACTGTCTGACTAAGGTCACTAACTGTAATCCAGTCCAGCTTGGCATCCTTCATCCTGATAAACACTGTCTCTCCCCCTCAAGGAAGCAATCCTACCCAGTGATTGCAGATTTACTGTAACTTGGTTTCAGATTTGAACCAGAACAGACTTTAGCTGGTTAGCATCTTGACACTGAGTCAAGCATTTTTTTATCCACTTTATATAATTTAAAATCTTTATGGGATGAGAAACTCTCATTTCGAGAGTCAGTGGTAGCAGAACAGACAATAGTTTGTCTGTTAATTTAATACTATTGTTGATTTGATCCATGATTTAAACTCGGAGTTTTCTATGCCCTGTGTTTCCTCCCCAAAGCTACACAAACAACTGAAAGACAAGGATAAATGTTCGATTTCGTTGTGAAATTCTGGTCTGTATCAAAAGCTCTGGCACCATCTCGAATCTTGCTAGAAATGCAGAATTTCCATGTAGATGTGATTTTCCATCTTAAGAAATAACTCCAATCAGATAGTTTTGTGTTCATTAAAAAACACCAAAAAGATGAACATGGAATGTACTCACTCATAATTGGTTTCTAGCCATTAATAAAGGTCACGGAGTGTATACCTGATGAACCTAAAGAAGCTAAATAAGAAGGTGAACCCAAGAAAAAACATATAGTTATCCTCTTGGCTAAGGGAAGTAGATAAAATTGCCGGGGAGAAAATTGGGATCTTGGGGGTGGGGTGGGTT
>NW_026067919.1:7038695-7053502 GCF_014885135.2 Alexandromys fortis
AAATGGGAGGCTGGGAGGAGGCGGAAACTTTTTTTTTCTTATTCTCAATAAAAAAAGGAAAAAAAAACATTTAAAATAAAAAAAAAAACCAATGAATGATAAATGGCAAATTTATTGGTCCAGTTTCCAAGAAGATAACTGCACAGATTGTGTTCCCATGAATAGTCACAGAGCAAAAGATCATAGCATCTTATGGAAGAGAAGGATCAGTTAAGTTTGGGTACCTGAAATTTATGTTGAAGATGTTCAGGAGGAAGTGTATGGAGGATAATTGGATATGCCAGCTTGGAAGTCAGAAAGACGCCCAGGTTGGAGATGTACATCTACAGTCACCAAGGTCACATGGAACGGAAAGCAGCATTAGCTGTATCTTTTGATATAGCTTCGCACTGGAATGAAGCAGGGTAGGATTTTTTTTTTTTTTTTTTTTTACTCACAGCCCATCATTTTAGGGATTCCATGGCAATAGGAACGTTCATGGTGACTGGAACATGAGGGTAAAAATCTTATCTAGGAGGAACAGGAAATAGAGATAGGAAAGAGAACAGAGCAGACACCCAGGGACACATTTCCTCCATCAAGAACACCTCCATCTCCTAAATATTTCACAGACTCTCAAAACACCACCGTCAGTTGGACACTAAGTATTCAAGCACATGAGGTTGTGCCGGGTATTCTATATCTGAACCACAAGAGAAAAGGATGTGAATAAAGTTAAAGAAGATAAAGTAGATAGTCTGTGTTGTGATCTGGCTGCCCTCACTCCCGCTGACCAACAGCTAAACTTCCTTGTAATCAACAAGGATGTTTGTGTTAACTTCTGGCTGGTGGTTTTCCACAGAAGCATTCCCAGTACACAATGCCCTGATCTTGATCTCTGGCTGCTCAGCAGGTCTCCAGCCAGCTGCATAAAGGTGAAAAAGGCTTTAGCTCAGAACAAAATAAAGGTTGCTGTTCTTCCACCTGAAAAGAAGCCTCCTTGTCTCAATCCCGGCATCCCCTGCCAGTCTAGGCATCTCAGGTGCACTGGTGTGGCAAGTCTGGACACCAGTGAGTACAAGTTTATAATTCCCATAAACTGTTTGTCCTAAAGATTTAGGACTAGAAACCATACTTTAAATTACATAGTTCTATATGAAGAAAAAGACCTCTAACCATTGGGTATCCTCTGTAAACTAATGGCTTTCTTCATAGAAATGAATGGGGGCTCAAGTATATCATCCTACACTTGTCAGGGGTAGTACTCAAAGAATTTACATACCTAAACACTGGGATAGCTCAAGCCCCAAATTCCACCATTTTCAGGCCTAATAAACAGGTTAAGAGTAAATGCCCCAGGTTTGTTCAAATTGTAGGATTGTTAACTGCATTTGCAGTCTAAGACACATCAAGTTTTGATGTTAAAAATACAGAGAGAATGAAAGTAGGTAGCTTTCTTCAATTATAGATGTCATGGGGATTTGATTGGCCTCAGTCCTCAGAAATCGCCGCTGTGTTCTTTTTTTCTGCCACTGTCACCAAGCAGACTTGATAAGAAAACATAAAACAAAGAACAGTAAATCAGAACACTCGGAAGATTCTAGGATCCCTTTTCTGCATCAACCCTAACATGGAACTTTCCTCCGCCACAGAACAAAATCTGAGGATGCCAGGATTGGTGGGATAGCAGGGATGGCAGTGAAGAAGCTTCTTGATACATAATAGACTTAAATTTCAGTGACTTCCTTTTTAAGTGGAAAATGTCATCAGTTGGTAACGGACTGATACATTTAAGCTACCAAACAAAGTAGCTTAGGCACTCAAAACACTGCAAAATACAGGTTATAACCCTGGTGATTGAGTGGCTGACAGGCAGCTGTGGCTCATGGCTAATGCCCAGCATCGCCGCAGTGTACTACAGTACTACTTATGGGCCCAGGAGAAGATGAAAATACACAACTTAAAATATGGCTTCCTTTCATTGGATAAGTATTCATTTCTTATCATATGGCTGAAATTTTTAAATTGAATAATTGTAAGATGGGGACTGTTCTTTTGAGGAACACCGTGGTACTTTCGGCAGAAATCCAGATGTGCGACTGTCTAAATGACATTTCAGTCTGACCCAGGTTCCTCTCTGGACATCTGCTGCTACTATTTTCCCGCTCTCGTCTTCACCTTTTTCTTCACCTCAAGAGCCTCTCGTCTCTCACGGCCCAATTTAAACATTTACTTTTCACTAATGTTGTTTTAACTTTCCAAATTAGCTTTGATCAATCCACAGCAATCTGTGCAGAAGCAGTAGAGCAATTACGACCATTGCTGTAATGATGAAGTCATCTGTCTTCTCCACAGCGCTGAGCGTGGGAGCAGATTCTGTCTTCCTCATCGTGGGCTGTGTGTAGTAGTCCCTAACGTCTTTATTGTTTTCAATGTCGGTACCACTGACAGTCTGACACACGTGTGTGCATATTTGTCATACTGAACATTTACATTCACACACACCAAATATATCATTTTCTTCTTCATGTTTAAATTTTTGTTTTCTATTTTGTTGAGCTGACTTTCATAAAAAAATGGTAAAAAGTAAACAAGCAAAAACAAGAATCTCTCTTCAAATCTTAAAGAGATTTTGACAAGTGGTTCTGAAAGGAAAAAAGGGACACCATGTTTGTCTTTCATCCAGCTCAAGGGGTAAATTTTTTTTCCAGAATCATCATTTCTTTCATCTCCAATGAACTTATGTCAATTGGGAATACACATGTGCCAATCTAGTAGTCAAAATCTATGGTGAAACACTAACCGGTAATTGAACCTATCTCTTTCATTATATGTTCATACCATAAATTGGGGACTCAGAAGTCAATTGCTTATATCCAGAAAAACTGATATCTGGCTCAGGTAAAGTGTTTTGCTCCTAAGTCCTTATCTCTGTTGCTGTAAGTATATTTACAACTATAGAGCTATTGAGAAAATCAAATATTTTTTCTATCATAATGACGTTTTTCTTTTGAGACAGGCTTTCACTCTATCAAAGACTGGCCTAGAACTTGCTATGTATTCTAAGATGTACTAAAACTCTTGGCAATAATTCCACCTGAGCTCTCCAGATGATGGCATTAAGTCATGAGTCAGGACACTCTGCTAAAAATAAATGATCAGAATGTGGAAATAGTGGTTACCTTTTTAACTAGTCTGATCCCTAGCACTGACTTTAGAGTTTCATCTATAGACTTTCCTATGCATGTCTCTGTTGTGGAATGCTACTTTAACCATGCAAAGATGTGTTACAATTGTTCATGTTTGGGACTATTATTTTAACTATATATAGGTGTGTTGCATTTGTTTAGCTAGGCAAAGATGTGTTACATTTGTTTATTCTGCGTTTGCTTAATTACGTAAAGATGTGTTGCATTTGTTTCACCTTGTCTGCCGAAGGCACCTGATTGGTCTAATAAAAATCTGAACAGCCAATAAGCTAGGCAGAGAGAGATAGGAAGGGCTGGCAGGCAGAAAGAATAAGTAGGAGGAAGAATCTAGGCTTGAGAGAAGAGAGAAAACAGAGGCAAAAGCGAGGGAGAAAGAGACAGAGACACCTGGACTAGCCAACTACAGGGGAAGCAGTGGAAGTAGGACATACAGAATGAAAGAGAGGTAAAAATCCCCAAGGCAAATCATAAAGAGAAATAGGTTAAATGAATTTACAAGAGCTAGTGGGACAAGCATAAGACAAGGCAGAGCATCCCTAACCAATAAGTTTCAGAGTCGTGGTTTGAGAGCTGGTCGGTAACCCTACTTCACATCTCATCTACTTTCATTTCTTTAGGAGTTTCATTTCCCCATGGTGTATTGTTACGCACTATACAGAACCTGAACTAAGAGAACATCACAGTTTCATACCCAACCAGCTCATTATTATCATGGCTCTTACAAATTGCACTCCTTAGAAAACAGACTCCAAGGTAGAAATTAAAGACCAGGGAATTCCTAGGATATGGTTTTGGCATTAATATCTACAGAAGGGAAAGAAGCCAGTTGGAAGGAGAGAGCTATTGGATTAGAGTCAAGTTTCATGTGAGGTCTTAGATTTCTACACTAAATTCTAAAACTATCCTGATACCTCAGTGTAGTCCTGAGTAAGACAGTCATTAAGATCCTTATATCTCCTTGTGGACCAGTTGTACTATTAGGTTGCCATGAGAAGAATGACTAGTTGAGTATTTAATTTCTTGCATCAATTCTCAAAAAAAAAAAATGTAGCTCGTGAGCACACTCTCAGCAATATCCTCTTCCTTACTAGATGACTCAATCCTCAGTCAGACTATCACAGTATTGACTACAGTGACATCATTTGCAAACCTCAGTGTGAGGGCCCACAGTTTGGAGTCTGCTCCATCTTGACTAAAAGAGAGTTCAGACCTATCCATGCTCCTTAATGACAAACAACAATATGACTGACCAAAAGTGTCATTACTGGATGCCTTACTCTTCAAAGGCCTATCAACAGGATGTTTTGATTTAGGGTGTGATTGTCAGGTATTTCAAGATGTAATGAGGCAATTATACTTGCTTCCTCTTTGTATAATGGGAGATTTGTGCCTTTCCCTTTTGGATTGTGGTCTACAAGCACTGTTAGTAATAATCTTGAGACTTTTTGGCTCTTTTTATTTTACTACAGTATTTACTGGAAGATCTCTGTCTCTTGTCTATTTCTTTCCCCAATCCACACTCCCCTTCTCTGCACTGTATTGAGCCAACCCAACAGATGTTGCCTCAATGTGGGACCTGAAAATGAGGGATAGAAGTGAAGGTCCCAAACAATGGCACCCTGAAATTTGGGCCAGAGAACAGGGGGTCAATGTGTTGGACACCACAAATGAATGGACCCCGCAGGCATAAATTGAACACTCAGATAAAATTAAAATGAAGGTATGCTAACTTGAAAGTAAAGTGGTAAGTAAAAAATTTGTAAAGGTGGGGCAAAGAAATAGTAGTTAGCTGTTTATAAATTTACTTGGGTGTATTTTAAAAGGCAAAGGACCCCAGGTAGAGCAGCAGCAAGGAAATAAATTTTAAGTTTGTAAGTAATTTAAACCTCCTGCTCTCTCCTCCATGCCAGATCCACTGCCATTCTCAGGACTACCCCTGGGCTTGGGGAAATGAAGGTGACATGGCCCTTCACCATGGGCTTGGGGAAATGAAGGTGACGGGGGTCCATCTGCTCCAGGACTCGGGGAAGTAAAAGTGGTGTGTCCGCACCTGCCCAAGCTCCCAGCTGACCAATTCTGTGAACACAGCATTCTCAGAGAGGCTGCAAAGGGGGCTCTCACATGCCTGCACTGAAGTAGTTTGCCAGTGTCTGCCACATGGTCAGTCCTCAGTCTGTAGCAGAACTAGCTATCCACAGCACACGCACCCATGCCTCAGCCGAGCCCTGTGGCAACATCAAGACAGGACCTCCAGTTCACTGGACCCCTGTGTGATGGCCGAGACACTTAAGCATGCAACTGCCACTCTGCCCGAGGACAGCTAGTAATAGTGGGCCTTGGCCACCCCACCCCACTCCCTCATCCTTGCCACGTGCCTACAGGGGAAAAAATAGCTCAGCGTGTTTTGCTTTCCCCAACAAAGAACTTCTGACCTTGACTTCCATCCCCAGGGTAACAGATTCATTACAGGAAATTTGCTTGTGTGAGTACACCAATTGACAAGTCCCGTGTTGTGTGTTTGGCAAACTGGATCCCAGAAACCCTAGATACAGCCTCTGTAAAAGGTTTATGATTTGAGAAACAGATGACCTGATGATACTTTTTTCTTCTCAAAAACTCAGTGATGTCATTTTTCCAACTGTTTCAACAGGAAAAGCAGAGACCTACCTCAAGTACTCAGGGAAGAGGAGTTATGTAAAGACAGATTATTTTTCCCAAATCTTCTCTGGGGACTACTTTCTAAACACCCTAATAAATATAATGTGATTGTCATTATTTCTAGTCTCCAAAATGTTTGAAGTTATAAAAGAAAAGGAATAAAAGTCCATGAGGTAGAACATTAAGGATTAAATCTGATCTCAGATCATTGAAGAATTAGTTGCCTACCAACCTTTTTACTATATCTTTATGAACTGAAAAAAAAAAAAGAACAAAAGGTGCCTTTCTTCCTCAAAACTATAAAGTGATGAGCCTTGTGATTATACTAACATCTCTAGGGGAAAGATTGTCAAGAGCCATCTCAAACAGGAACAGGGTCTGCTGTTCGGGGAAGCCCACTAGTGGGTTGGTCCTTGACCTGTCTGAATTTTAAGAGTAACTATCCACCTGTTAGAGACCTTGAGCTTTGACCCCATAGACTCTAAATTGTGTTACACAATTCATTTGAAGAGGGTCATTGCCCAATAATGCCGATCTATTTTTTTTCCACTGAGCAAATGGGTTATTTGATTTTCTCCTCCTCTCACTTAGCATCCATGGCCTCTCAGTTAGCATTCACAGTGGATTTTCTAGCAGTGCAATTTGAGCTTGAAGGTTAAACATGCATGCTTGTCTGCTGTTCAGATCAATGCTTCTCTGACATTGCTATTCCTTACCTTGACTTCCATCGATGATTTGATTTAAACCAGCTGTTTTTGCTAATTCAGTAATTAGCGATTAGGCAAAGCACTAATCGTGTTGGGAGGTAGATAAACATAACTCAGATTTACATATATAATGAAATCTCAGCAGGAAAAGCTTGTTCCAAAGAATGATAATATCAAATATAAAATGCACATTTACCGAAAGACAAGATGAAAAAAAAAATCTCACCACATAGGCTAATACCTAATACATCCATGTAGGTGTATTTCCCCATTTTAGGTCAACCAAATGTGTGCCAGGCATTATGCCAAATACCTTAAATACATTAGTACACTCTGCATATTGATACTAAAAGAACCAAACAAACAATTATCATTGATTCAACTTTTCCATAGAGAAACTGAGATCTATGTTGCTAAGTATTTTGGTCAATATCACACAGCAGGTACATTCCTTGTGCCATAAGATCAGGCACCAGCACCTGAACTATATACTCCTCAAATGAAAAATCTACCAAGATTCCTATCATATATGCCCTAAACATAAGGGCATCCAAGTTCATAGAAGAAACAGTCCAAGAGATGTAATCACATCACCCCCACAAACACACATCTGATAGTAGATACTTCAGCACCCCATTGTCATCATGCAAAAACTGAAAGGAGAAATCCTAGTGGTAAAAGACCTTATAAAACAAATGGACCTAGCAGATGTATACAAAACTTTTTATCCAAACAGAAAAGAATATACCATCTTCTCAACACCTCATGGAACTTTCCAAACCTGAGAACAAACCCTGTCACAAAGCAAGTCTCAACAGATAGAAGAAAATTGAAATAACTCTTTGCATTATACCAGACCACCATGGATTAAAGATGGATATCACCAACAACAAAAATAACACGAAGTCTATGAATTCATGGAAATTGAACAACTAGGTACTAAATGAAAAATAGGTCAAGGCAGAAATAAAAATGTTCTAGAATTCAGTGAAAATGCATCCTACCAAAACTTACGGGATACAATGAAAGTGGTGCTAAAGGAAAATAGACAATAAGACAGAACCAAACCGTGGGCTCACGTCAACAAAATAAAAAAGAAGATAATAATGTGGTTGTTAGTTTGGTGTTTTTGTGGGACACCAAACAGTGGGAGTGGGTATATCTCTGACTCTTTTGCTTGCTCTTGGGACTCTTTTATCCTATTGACTTGTCTTGCCTGCCCAGTTTGAACGTGAGGGCTTTAGTTTGGTCTTGTTATATCTTGTCTTGTCATATTGTATTGTTTCTTGGAAGCTTTCTCTTTTCTGAACAAGAAATGGCAGGGAAGTAGATCTGGGGGAGTGGGGAGGTGTGGAGGGAACTATGAGGAATGGAAGGAGGGGAAACTGTGGTTGGGATATATTATGTGAAAGAGAAAAAGGTTTACATTAGGGCCTTTAGGAAAAACTTGGAATATATACCATATATGTATATGAAATATATAAAAATACTATATATATAAAGAAAAATTCTAGTTTACCATTTTAAACTCAGGAAATAAAAAAATATATAAATACACTTATCTGTTCAATAGGCAGTTTTAGAACATAAATTACTCATTCTTTATTTCCTAATTAACTTGGACTTTAAAAAAGATATACTACCTTCCTTACTCTGTGATCTCATATATGTTTCTCAGCTACCATTTAAAACTATTAGTTTAACTTCCTCTCTGCTGGCTAGCTTTAATAATTCTGGAAAGTGTTATGCAGGCTTCAGGTGAAAAATCATCAACAATGTTACCTAATTGTGAACCCAGTGAGCTATAATAATGACCAATATGGGAAAATACAATAATTATGTCAGTGTTATGGAGGTAACTAACCCATGCTATAGGAGAAAACAATTGCCTAGTGCTGTAAATCAGGCCAAGAGCCCATTGTTGGGAGGCCTCATCTCCAGGGGTTAACCTATATTGTCATTTTGTTAAATGGGCATGATTTCAAACTATTTTTTAAATGTGTACCTCTATGCCCATAGATTAGTACATCTCTCAGTTCTCATCAGAGAAGTTTCTCTGTGCAGTGGACAGTAGTTAGCATAGAAACTCACAACTGGTTTTGTTGTGGAGAGTAAATGTCTGTGTAGTGCTCAGCCATAACTAGAACATCTGTGTCACATACCCTCCATGTAAAACTCAGTGTGGAAGAGGGGGCTCGGAAGATTGAGCTGGAGATTGGAGAGGACCAGAGAAAAACAGTGGAACATAGTCAGTGGATGCCAAAGCCTGTAAGTATGAAGACAGGACAAATTTGATTTGATAAATTTAGGGAAATCTTGAGAGAAATGTGCCATAGATTTTTCAGCTTAGAGTCCATGGCTCCTGGTGTATGGTGTGCCTTTCTGTTCCTGAAACTTCCATTATATTCTGTTTTTGATAAAGTATGAGAAATCTCATTGCTTGAATGAACTTGTCACAGACTCAGTCTTGCTGTGATCCCCCAAAATAAGGATTTAGGTAATCCAAAGGGGATGGGCCCCAGGACATTATCTTCTAGAAATCGGAAGTCAAAAAAAGCATGAAGTTAGTGAAGTTAGACCTTTAGCTCACAATTTAATTATAAAATCAACTCAAAATATATCACCATCCTGAATATGTTAGCTAAACTATAAAATTTCCATAAGAAACTGTAAGGAAAATATAAACCTAATGGATGCAAATATTTCTTAGGTTGACAGCAAATCAGTTATTGTTCCAATGAATGTCATCATATGGTACTGCGTTGTTTGGTTCCATGAGTTTGGAAGCCTTCTATAGTTCATATTGCTGATAAGCAGCTTTAATTCAGTTTGGGCAAATAGATTCAGGGTGCTATCTCAGTTTGGTTGTGTGTGCTGAAACTTGCCTTGTGTCCAAGAATGTGGTCAATAAAGTTTTCTGAGATGCTGAGAAGAAAGTCTATTTTTTTGTGTTTCAGTGAAATGTTCTGTAAATATCTGTTAGCTACATTTGATTTATATTTGTGAGGCTCAACATTTCTCTGCTTAGTTTTCGTCAGGATGACTTGTCTAATGGTGAAAATGGGATATTGAAATTTCCCACTATCACTCTGTGAGAGTCAATGTGTGATTTAAAGTATAGTAGTATTTCTTTTATGAACCTGTTTGCACTTGTGTTCAGATGTTATCTGAATTATAGAAATTCACTTTAAACATACCATAAAATAAATAAACATTTAACACATGGGTTAAAAATATTTTCAAGTCATATTTCTGATTGTATTGAGGAGAATACATATACCTTAAAAATTATTGATAAGGAAATTGTTCCTCCTCCCAAATATTGCAACATATTTGTATAAACACTTTTCCAAAGATATAAAGATAAATAATGAGCACATGAAGAAATGCTCAGTCTCATACTTATTAAATATAAAGTGGTGCCTTAACAATTAACCTGATGGACTAATAGGTATTTCTGAGGTTATGGAGAACTTGGATTCCTCCACCCATTGTTGGTATGGAGGCCGGTATTCTACTAGCCACAATGTTTCTACAATAGATCTCAATATATTGCATAGCTTTATATACAATTAGAAAACAAACTTGACAGTTTCCCACAAAGTTCACTATAGATTTGTTTTCCAAATAACCTAACCACTACTGTACATATGTATTGCTGAATATATGCTCATACAAAGGAGAATGTATTTCTAGGCAAAAGACATTAACTCTAATGTCCTTAGTTGAATTATCCACAAAACTCAATAAGAAAATAATTAAATACTCATCCACTTAATAACCAAAATGTGATAGTGGGATACTATGAAGAACCAAGAAAAAGGATTTCCTATACACACTACTACACAGATGGAGCCTGAGAACATCAGGTTAAGTGGAAAAAGACATATGCAAATATTATTTGGTAGTGATGGTTAATGCTCATTATTACCTTAATAGCCTTGAGAAAATCCCAGGAATTCACCTCTTGGCTGGTAAGCATGTTTCCAAAGAAGACTATAGGAAGGACCTGCTCTAACGAACACCATAAACCATTTATGAATGCAAAGTTTGCATAAACTCATGGGAGTTGATGGAGCTGTGGGTGCTGGGGGCTTGGCTGGAGAGCATCGATCTCTAGGAGATGTCAGGGGCTATCTCTATTGTCAGCCTCTTCTTTTGACTCTTCCTCTCTACCTTGTTTGGCATTTCTATTCTGTGTTCACAGAGTTATGGGCAGCTCTAACTGGCCACAGGAGGTGCTTCACTAGTGGAATAACATCCTGTTAGCACTGACTGGATCCCGAGGAGCCAGCTGCTTCTGCCATGCTGCATTCCCTATTAACTGAACTCTTTGTCTTCCTTTCTCTTAGTTCTCTCCCTCAATTTGGCAAAGCAGCCCCTTTTGTGGTTCTCCAAGGAAAAGGTTACACGAAACATAAAAAATTCAAAGAATTCAGTCTGACAATGTCTTAATTAGTTTCTTAATTAATACTTTGGGTAGAAATAAACCTTCAGGTCAGATGTAATTAATTGTGGAGGAATTAATACATTGTTTCCCAGATTCTGAGGCTGTGATTAAGGTGTGTAGTTACTAATGATCCATTGTTTTTAAAATCTTGTTATGAATCAATCTGTATCTACTTGCCTGTCTGTGGATATTTCTGCCCCTATAGTTACAAAATACCCACAAAGTAAAAGAGCTTGTTCCGCGTAAGTCTGTTTTCACTCAGTACATAGAATGATTAATGGGCCTATTCACTATTGGAACACATTTTTGTTATTTCTGATGAAATTTCTTCCATCATTTTATAGACACTACTTAGCCCCCACTTCTCTCTCAGAACCTGTGTTTAGGGCTGGCTGATAGAGTATTGGACCTCCTAGCCTGGTGATTTAGTTTTTGTGACCTTTCTCTAACATTCACCGCTCACGATCCAATGACCTTTAGGGTATAGAATTCTAATTTCTCAAGGAAAACCAGCGTACACATCACAATCCCAGAGAACCTGGACAATAAAGAGGACCCTAAGAGAGATATACATGTACCTAATCTATATTTCATGAGTAAATTGGGAGGACTGGTACCGTGGGAGAGGGTAGAAGTGGAGGGGAGAGAAAGGAAAGGGAGTAAAAAAAATATAGCTCAATAAAAATGATAAAAAAGAATAAAAAAAGTAACAGTCCTTTTCTCAAAAAAAAATACAAGACAAAGCAAAAGTCCTCACACCAAGGCTGTACAAGGCAACCCAACAGGAGAAAAGGAATCTAAAGAATAGGTAACAGAGTCAGAGATACACCCAGTCCCATAGGAGTCCCACAAAACACCAATCTAACAGTCCCAACATATATGCAGATGACCCGGTGTGGTCCCTTTAGATCCTGGGCTTGCAGTTTCAAATTCGATGAGCCCTGGAGACTCTATGTCCCTCTGGAGAGCCCCTCTTTACCTGACCTCTATGAGTCTATGGATTACAGCTTGATTATCATTTATATTATCTTTAAAATAAAACTAACATACCCTGCTTAATTGCTTCAGTGGGCTGTTTCTTTATGAAGTCCTTCATCGCTCTGATTCTTTGAATCTTTGTGCTCTTTCTTCCATGTGTTTCCATGAGCTCCAAGTGGAGGGACCTGATGGAGACCTCCACTTTAGAGTCCCTCTGCACAATGTCTGGCTGAGGCTCCCTGCATTTTCCCCATCTGCTGCAAGAGGAAGCCTCTCTGATGATAATGAAAAGGCACTGATCTATTAGTAAAGCAGAATACCATTAGACCACTTTCATTGAATTTTTTCCTGTCATGTTTGCTTTTACCCTAGGTTCCTTGGCTTTCCAGTCTCCTGTGCTGGCTGTCCAAGCATTGTTAGGCATGGGCTTCCTCATATGGTGTGAACTTCAAGTTAAATCAGACATTGATTGCCCTCTGCCACGAGTTTTGTGCTATCATTGCCCCCAGCACATCTTGCTGGCAGGACAGATTGTACGCCAAAGGTGTGTGGCTGGGTTGATGTCCAGATTTGTCTTTTGGTAGACTGCAGAATACCTTTCCACACATTGGAGTGAAGGCACCAGCTTGACCTCTCTACGTTGAGTGAGATTGGGCTGTGCAGATTTTGTACTTGGTGATTGGACCCTTGCTGTCAGTTTTCAGAGAACTATCTTCTGTCCCAGCATCAGCTTGGGTTGTTTGAGGATCTTGACAAGACCCTGTTGGCTAAAATTTCAACTGAATACCTAGCAACAAGCGATGACCAGTTGACAAACCATATCTAATGTTACCAGAAGTCCTCACTGGTATGACTCTCATAGATTCCAGGAAGTTTCTATGGCACTGGGTTTTCACATTGCCCTCCCTCCCAAAGCTCCCCAGTTTCAGTCATCTATGCCTTGACTCTTTCCCTCCATCCTATCTCTCCCCCATAGTACCCCCTCTTTTCTCCAACTGCCCTCAGATCAGGGGCAAAATATATTCTATTTCTCCTTTCCTGGGAGATCCATGTGTCCCCGTGGAGAGCTCCTCTTTCCCTGAGCTCTCTGGGTCTATGGATTGTAACTTGATTATCATTTACAATATCTTTTTGTAAAGAGGCCATAAATTTTAGGACTTGGTGCTAAACAAATTATATTTCATTGATCATATATCTTTTATGCCAATCCACCATGTTTTGATTGCTATTATTTTGTTGTCAATTTACAAAAAAAAATAAGAAAACATAGGTTTTACAGTTTTGTTTATTTTTCAGAATTACCACATCCCCAGATATATTATGCTCTACTTGATATATGAGAAAAATATAGAACTTTTTATACTTTAACGTTTTAAAATTTCACGTACATTTTATTTTTAAAGTATCATAATTGAATCTTTTTTAAAACATAATTTCATCCTTTACTGTAATATATGAATATTGAATTTGGAAATCTGAACACATCTATTAGCTGTACATGTGTTGAGAACTGGCATTATATTCAGAGTCATGTGACCTGTAAATGCCAGTTGTTCTTTATTTACAGCCTGGATTTTGTTTCTTCAGTTCATTTCAGCCACTGTAAAGCAACTCAGAACAGGATAGAGATTGAAAGAGTGAGGGGTACCCTGGCTTGTTCCCTAGCATAGATGCAAATGCAAGGTAGCTTTCATCATGTTGGCTCAAAGGTGCCACACTTAAAAGAATGGAGTGCACTCTTTAGCTGTTTGTAGATTGTTTTTATCCTTGATTTTGATTTTTGTCAGTTAGTAACCTGCTCCAGAAATTTTTACTATAGTGTTGATTCTATCAATTGGCAGCCTGCTGAGGGAATTGTGGAACTTTGCCCTTTGGTTTATTAATATTGTAAACTGTGTTAATTAACATTTAAATGAGACTCACTTTCCTTTTCATGATAAGTCTCATATGCTACAAGGTAAGTCCCATTTGTCTTCATAATAACTATATTTATATGTGGTTAGATTAGATTTGCTAATATTTTAAGAGGTTTTGTATCTGTATTCATGAAGGATATTTTTTCATCTCCAATTATAGATTTTCCAAGGAAATTAGCCACGATTATTGTCATTTCTTCAGTATTTGATAGAACTGTCTAATGAAGTCATCTTGGCATGTCATTTCAATTGGGTTAGATTTATAATTCCTGGTTCAAATTATGCACATGTTATCCTCAGATCTTGTGTTCAATTGGAGTCATTTAAAAATTTTATGCTTTCTTGGGTATTTCTCAACTCCAAGCAAGTTGCCTGATTTGTTGACAAATAGTTAAATTTGCATTTTTGTTTGATTATAACTTGTGCCTTTATTTCATTGCCAGCCTAAATAAAAAACTTTTTGTTTGTTTACTTTTGTTTTTGTTTTGCAAGATGTGGTGTGTCTGTATAGCCCTGGCTACTCTGGGATTCACTCTGTAGAATAGGCTGACCACAAACACAAATGTCAGCTGCCTCCGGAGTGCTGGGGTTAAAAGTGGAAGCACCACATCCAGCTTGAGAAGACATTTTTGATACCTCTGCTCCTTCCTGGACACCTTATTTTATATTAAATAGATTTTTAATGTACTATTTTATGTATTTTTGTTTTTTTTAATTTTTATTAGTGTATTTGTGTATCTCAACATGTGTATCACAAATCCAGCAATTTTTTTTTAATTTATTTATTTATTAAACATTTCTGTCTCTTCCCCACCGCCGCCTCCCCTTTCCCTCCCCCTCCCCCAACCAAGCCCCCCTCCCTCGTCAGCCCAAAAAGCAATCAGGGTTCTCTGCCCTGTGGGAAGTCCAA
>NW_026067919.1:7055152-7058644 GCF_014885135.2 Alexandromys fortis
TATAGCATTTACGAGATTCTTGGCAATGGAAAGAAAATCAGTAATCCCATGAGTTTTGAATGACATAACATGACCTGTTCTGCCTAAAATTGGGTAAATTAATACAGAATTGTAAGCAGATTGTCACAACTGCCTATAATTCTAGAACAGAGAATTTCATGTCCTTTTCTGACTGACCCCTGTAGGCTCCTGCACACACTTGGTATATATACAATCCCATTAGATAAATAAAATTTGTTAAGATAAAAATTTGTTTTAAAATTATGTATATTAGTTTCAAAACCTAGTTTTGAATAAATTTTTGTCTTCAATTTATTGGTTTTACTCCTTTTATAAATCTTTCAAGGATGGTAAAAATAATTGTACCTAAATATACATATTCTTGCTCATATAGAGAATATGAGTCTCTTTATGTGACTTTTAACAATGAGCTCATATTCTTTGGGGATTCCGTCAGGTGTCTGACAAAGGTGAGAAACTCCTAGCAGTGATTGCCTTTGATTCTTCAAGGCTCCAGGGAACAAAGCTCACGTAGAATGGCTTTAACCTAAGTCCTCCTTCTGGGAGTCTAAATGTATTCTAAAATCCCACATGAGTGTTGCTTTATGCCCTACCAAATCCCAAGCAAAATTATTTTCCCAGAATCAAACATCTAGACATTAATTTTGCCTTTATTTAAATATATTGAGACTATTTGAATCTGAGAATACCTATTTTTGAGGTTTTTAAGGCCATGGTGGATGCTGGCTTCATCCCATTCAGCTAGACAACACAAGTTACTGCATTCTTAGACACATTTGTATCAGAGCGCGAATTTCTGCTTGTATGTTTGCTCATTTTCCATCAAACTCTACACTTCTATACCATTGACTTCAAGGACACAAAAAGTAAGTAGAAAGTGAGTAGGGCCATTAGGACTACGTGAATTACTCACA
Organism: Alexandromys fortis; assembly: GCF_014885135.2. Taxonomy (NCBI): domain Eukaryota; kingdom Metazoa; phylum Chordata; class Mammalia; order Rodentia; family Cricetidae; genus Alexandromys; species Alexandromys fortis. The sequence goes on from NW_026067919.1 coordinate 7,056,088, forward strand.
AGTCTTCAGTTGCTCCTGGGCTTGGGGAGTTGGCTAAGTGGCTAAGATCACTTGCTGCTCTTGCAGAGGATCAAGCAGTTTCCAGCCCCCACATGATGGCTCCAATCATCTATAATTTCAGTTCCAGGAGGTCAGATACCCTCTTCTGAGGTCCTCCAGCACGAGCCATGCCCGTGTGCTAATACATATATGCAGCTGAGACACTCCACACACAAAATAAAATAAAAGAAATAATAAAAAGATTCCTCCTGCTCTTGGTTCCCACTCACCATAGCTTTTATCCTCTGAATAGTGTAATCTTCTAGTCTAACCAATACTTAATTTTTAATTCAAAATTTGAAACTGCATTCTTTAAAAGTTTGTTAGGGTATCTATTTTGCCATACTACTAGAAGCAAATGTTAGTATTTTTTCAAATTGAAAAGGATATAAATTGTATTAAAATCAAGCAGTTTCTGTACCAACTTCCCAAATGCTGTTTGTATTCTCCTGTTCAAATCCTCCCCTTCATGCTTAATCTTAGCCAAACCCTAATCAGATTTCAGTGCTCAAGTACAGCTTTCCATTTTCAAGTCTGTCTGGATATTACAGCCGATATTACCCTGAATCTTTTTTTTTGTTCACATCGTGGGACATAAATAATATGCCTATGATGTTTCAAATGAGATTTAATTTATCATCCCTATTTTATATGTTATGCCATGGATCTTCAGACCCTCTGAACTAGAAAATAGTGAAACTGTGATTTCAGACTTGCTGCTGATTCTTCACTTTGAAGCTGTAATAACACCAAATCTCATTTATTTGTTTTCTGCTCACAATTGTATCTGCAGAAGTGAAAAGTTGCAGTTCTGGAGGGGTAGTTTGGGATGAAGGCAGACAAGCCACCAGATTGAGGTTATTAGTACTTCCATCAAATGCCTCCCCAAACAGACAATCTAAGTACAAAGCGTGCCTGCTTCATAGCTCCCCTCAGTTGTGATATGGTCATAAGTGCCACACAAAAAGATCACAGCAGGCCTTGGCATTTTATCTTTCAGAATAGTCTGGCCTCAAATGGCCGCACCTGATTGTGTTTTACCTCTATCTCACCCTACAGAGCTGCAGGTACAGCCGGGAAAGTTGATTTTATTTAGTTTCTCGGCGGACAACAGAATGCCCAGATGAAATATTCTCACTCTGTATGTCAAATCAAATTAGAATTTGTTTCAGGAAACTGGGTAAAGCAGATTGGCCTTTTCTGAATAGGGGAGTATATCACTGGAGATTCTCTAGAGGAATGGAGCAATGGGAATTAATACATGTTAAATGGAGTTATACTAAATTAGCTTACATACTACCTGCTGGATGTTCAAACAATGACTGTCAGGATTCTGAAAAACTGAGAAGCTAGTAGCTGCTGTGCCTACTAGGCTGGATATCTGAACAGTCCCAAACTGATACTGAAGCCCTGGAAGATTCCTGGAGAGCCACTGGTTTTTAGTTCACATTGGAAGCCCAAAGAAGACAAAAGGTTTGGTTTCAAGGGAGGATGGCAATAGAAGAAGTAACAATAGGGTGTCTCTGTCTCTCTCTCTCCCTTCCTTCCTCCAGTCAGACACATAAAATGATAATATAAACATATAGATATTTAGGTAATCAAATTTTCTTTTTATTTTAGTTTTTAAAATTGTCTGTTTTTATTTCTGTATGTGTGTTGTCCATATGTTTTTGCATGTGCACAAGTGTGCAGTGTTTGTGGAAGTCAAAGAGGGAATAGAATCAACTGTGACTTAAGTTGCAGGCTGTGGTGACCTCCCAGCTCTGCTCCTCGTGTAGGTGCTGCAAACTGAATTTGTTTGAGTCCTGAGCAGCAAATATTTTTATCAGTGGAGCCATCTCTTATAAGCCATCCAATCTTATCAATTGCTCTTCTATATTCATCTTTTCCTTTCTATATCTGTAGGTTTCATATCCATGAATACAGTTGAGAAAGAGACAAAATTTGGTTGCATCTGTGGGGGTTTCAATTCTACTTAACCATGTAGACTATCTTTATTACCATTTTTAAGCAATAGAGTTTAACAGCTATTTAGACATGATTGACATATTCATAATATAATAGATGTTATAAATTATAAATATATTATCTTTTAAATATGAGAAGATACGAGTGGATGTTATTCAAATACTCTATCATTTTATATGTTGGACTTGAGCATTTTATATATGGGAGCTCAGTATCTTGGAAGGATCTCAAAAACCCATGAGAGGAGAGATCATATGCATTCCCTACTCTCCACCCATGTGTCACCTATGGACACATCATGTCTGTGTATGACATGTGTAACGGCTCTATTAGGGAAGGTTCCCTGTAGTAACAGACACTTTACAAATGTGAAATAAGGAATCAGTGAGTGTGTCAAGATGAAAACTCAGAAAAACTAGTGATATTATTCCAGTCTGAGATTACAGGCTCAAGAGCTAGATGCCTTGAATCTAAATTTCAGTCCATGGGCTTGGGAGATAGCTAGGTGGATAAAATGCTTCACCTACAATTATAAGGACTGATATATATA
>NW_026067919.1:7058697-7077049 GCF_014885135.2 Alexandromys fortis
TATATATATTCTAGAATCAATTTAAAAGACAGGCATACCAAACAGGGATCCTGAAAGCAATCTGGTTAGGAAGATTTGTGACCACCAGGTTCAGTGACAGATCCTGGCCCAATAAACTGAAGAACCAAAGAAAACATCTAATATCAACTCCACACAAACCTATATACATGTGCACACACCTGTACACACACATGCATCCATACATATGTGAACACATTTATACATATTCTTGTACATGGCACCCACATACAAAACAAAAAAATAAATTAAAAAGTAAACTAAAATCTCAGTCCATTACAGAAAAGCAGGGTTGTCTCACCTTAACAGGCTAGGCAGTATGATGCTCTGCCTTTTCTCTCTGCTATGACCTAAGTGAATATGATGATGCCCTTCGCATCAGAAGTGGACAGATCATTACAATCAGATGGTTCATATGCTATATTCACTAACATGCATATTACAGATACAGTTGCATATGTTTAATAAGGCATCCTGTGTGGAGTCTTGTTAACACACAACATTAAACATCAAAGATGTCTGAATCATGGGTCTTTGTTTTTCTAAGTCCTTCATCAGCCATATGATTCAGATGCTATTGCTCTTGGGATCCAGGCCAAACCTGCCTTTCTTATCATACTGGTTATTATACTGCCTGAGACCTGGATTTCCCAGTTTCCACCACACTCACATGTGATTTCACAGAAACCAACTACACAAACCAACAAAGGGCCACCTCCATTTTCTCTTTAGAGTGCATATACCCTACTATTAGTTTTGTTTTAAAAAGAATACCTAGAACAACAGGGTGTGTACAGTTTACAATCAATTTAGGTTCATGGTGCTATGTATTTATCTTTATTCTCCAGACATGGGCAGCAGAATTCAGAGGTTGAGAGAGTACTTTAGGTGACACAGTTGTTTCGTGGTTAAATCAGGTCAAATATCTCATGAAGGACCTCTGCTAACTAAGCAATACCTTACATTGATATGTCAGAGTAGGTTCATTAACTATGGTAAATGTGTTATTCTAGTGGTATAGGCTGATAATGGGAGAGGCTCCTTACATAGGTTATGCAGACTGAATATTGGATCTGTATGGTACTGCTACCATGGTTTCAAGCATAGTCACATTTTGCAGATATATTTTACATGGCATCTAGAATAGAAATCCCAGACCTAAATGGCAGAATTTTTGTTTATGATTTGGTACCTTGATGGACACTAAGTATTTTGCTTAAGATTTGAATTAGAAATAAATCTCAGCCTGCAGAAACCCGTGCTAGGCAATATTCCACACTTTATTTTGCTTGTCTCTTGTCACTTTGAGCCTTTGGTACTTTACAGGCAATATCTAATCACAAGCAATCAGAGCAACATTTGCAGGGAAAGAGCTTACCTCAAACTTACTTGTTGAAACATTTTTAAAGAATCCGCTTTAAATAATATAATTTCAAATTAAAAATCGAGTGTCAACACTTTCTTAAACAAAAGAGAAAATTGAAACATATTATGAAAACAACAGATGAAATTCTTTTGTTGTTATTATCGAGAAAAGCAATTTCCTTAAATTCAAAACTAATGAGAAAAATTCAAGAGTTACAACAAGCTTTGCTCAGAAATTTGTCTTGTCACTTTCCCACACTCTGATTCTTCACTCTACCCATCTCACAGTTATTTCTTACAGGACAGTTTCTCTACCTAACTTCCTAGAAACCTTGGCCTACTTCAAGCCCATTTCTGGGCATCTACAAGAGCCTGGTATTGCATTTTGTACTGTGCATTGTGCCTCATGTATTCATCACATTGCTCTTATCAAGCAACCACTGTTGTATATGTGAGAGCCCAAGTCCATAGAGCCCCAATGACTGGCCCAGAGTCAAAAGTGGGGAAACAACAGAAGAGAGTATCAGCATGTGACTTGAAACCCTGAGTCAGGCTACTCAAGGGCATCTGGTTGCCACAATGTCAAACATCACACACTCCATTTAATTCACATGAGCATTTATAAGAAATAGGCAATAAGCTTTCATGGTTTCTGTTTATCATTATATTTACTGTTTGTATATTCTTAGGAAGTTCAGTTTATTTTAAAATGTTTTTTAAAAATTAAAATATATTTGTATCATTTTACCCTTTCCTTTCCTCACTCCAATCCCTCCCATGTTTTCCCCTCTACCCACAGATAAGTGTAATTCTCGCCTTTCAACAAAGAGACAGGCTTCAGTTTTAAATTTTCAAGATATTATGCCTTAAATTTCTGACTTCAAGTTAAATCCTGTTTATAAGATACACACAAAATACCTTCATTCAAAGTATATATGCAGCAGACCATTACAAAAGTTTAAGATTGCTTCACCACACTCAAGGACTAAGTTTTACCAAACATTTACTCTAAAACTATCAAGCAGGTTGATAAATACTTCTGCATGCTTTCTCTCAATAACACTATCATGATCTGCATTCAACTGATGAGCAAAATGAACTTGGGAAAGTTCATATGAATAGGCAGAGGAAGACAGTAATTTCAGCCATTCCAAGGTCTATGACTTTTGCCATAGCTAGCATTTATTTACCTATGAAAGGAGGAAGCTGGGATTCATTTAGTCTGCTTATATTTAATTACTAACTTGGATAGAACTTTCAGGTCTTAATGTGCCCATCTCAAAGAGTAGTCTGCCTTCATCTATGAATTCTACTGGCTATGTCTCATAGCAGTGGGGAGAAAAAAATAATCACTTTTACAGTAGTGAACCCTGTGATTATGCTATAAGACATTCTCACTAGTTGGACAGTGGTATGAACATCACGGGAGTAACCAACCACTTTCTGATTGGAATTAAAGCTGGTTCTACAAAATGAAACCCATACTGACACTGTTAGCAAGCCAGCCTAGATAGGTTATTGGCCCAAAAGGATAACTTATTAGTATTACTTGGCTAAATGGGTATAGTATTAAATTGGCTCCTAACTTCTTATCATTATGCCCATATACATTGTGGGGAAAAACAACTAGTAAAACCTAGACCATAAAATGGATACTTATCTGTTTCTTATTTCTGTCATTTCCTCATGTTTCTTTGGTAGTTATAAAAAATTGTCTCTTTGTGTTGTTGATTATTGGTTGAATTACAATATTAGTCATGGTAACAATAATAATAAATAATAGTAGTAGCAACAATCGATAATATGGACAGTGCCCTCAATACCAGCTCCCATTCTAGAGGCCTTGTTTATTAGCAAGAGAGAATAAATGACAAGTGAACAAGAAAAAAGTTTGCTGATAAATTGTCATATGTGAATTTGTTTTGATTTTTGAGTTTTCTGCAAAAGAATTTGAAAACAAAATGGCACATCAACCCAGGAAGTAAGAAATATGAAATCAACACTGTTCACATGGTGCAACTGACTTCTAATCAATAACCTCACATGATTTGAGACTTAACACATGCTTAAGACCATTTCAGTCCCTATTTACATGTGTGGTTAATTTTCAAATATATTTCCTTTTGGAAAAATTGATATAATTTTTTTTTGTTTTTTCAAGACAGGGTTTTTCTGTGGCTTGATATAATTTTTCAACCCTGAATGGCATGCCTATAGTAAGAGATAGGAATGCCTGTGGCACCTAGTAGCAGTAGCATGGGGACCTTCTTATCACCAGCATTAAATGGCATCCTCATTTGATCATATTTTACTGTTATATTTTACTGTTATATCCTATAAATTAAGCAGGGATTTTTAAGCTTTGCTGACACGTGGTCAAGGGGAAGGCAGTGAGCATGTCCTTCCTGCAATCTGTAATTTTTCCCCAGCTCCATTTCCAAAGAACATGGCTACTTATGCTCTTGATCATTTCATAAGCAAAACAGTCTCACCTCTAGAAAAAAAGAATCACTTTTCTTTAGAAATAAAGAAGAGACTGACCATTCCAAGCATAAAGCGCCTTCGGGCTGTGGTCTTAGTGAATCTGACATCAAAATATAGACTATTGTTATAGCTGGAGGACAAGGGGGAGTCTTTGCATAAAGCACTCCTTTTACATCATTGTCTTAAAAAAAAGACAGTTCAAAAAATGACTTACTTGCAGATTTTCAGGGGTGAAACTTTAGCTTTATCTATAATAAAAAGAAATAGTGAGGGTCTCTTGAGAAAATACATATAAAACAATCACTGAAGTCCCTGGTACTTGAGAAATGAGATCTCTAACATCTTTTCTTCTGCCTAAGAATATTCACTTGCTGATTTCCCAGAAAATTTGACATGCCAACTATTCATCAGAAACATGCTTGCTAGGTACAGGGCACCTACTGACATGTGTTTCTCCAACCCCAGACTCTAGACAGGACCCAGGCACATAGCTTCACAGCATACATTTTCCAGAGTTTACTGACATCCCTAAGGAATCCAGGGTTTCACCGGCCCAAGTTCTGTGTATGGATGAATGAACCTGTAACACGGGTGCACCACACATCCCTATCATGGAAAATATTTGAAGTGCCTTGGCTATGTGTCAACTATGGTGAATTCCAGAAAGATACTCTGATCTGTAAGGCAGAGGCAGAACCTCTCTCTGATTGCCTTTTTGTGTCATCTATCAATTTGGAAATCGATAAACGAGATAATTCCCAGTGTTACCTTAATGTCTTTGAATGGCAATCTTCTAAGGGAGTATCATCAGCATTACTGATAGTGAAGGACAACTCACACTTCAGCACCACTGACAAGGAATTTCACAAGAACCACACTGACTAGTTTCTAGCCTCTCATTGTTGCACAGGAAAAAAAGAGTGGGTTCAGTAGGCTCACAAATACACTGTTAAATAAGGTGGAACTATTGTTTAAGCACATAATCATCTAACTCTACAAATCAGTCTCAACTCTATTGCATTATCTATGTACCTTTTGCGATAAAGAGAAGTGCACCTGGGTTTAAAAGGGAAATTCTTTTATTATTTCTTTGAGAAATTCATGCACTTGGCCTTATTTACCCTCTAACACCTCTAAAACTCATCCCTAACACTCTTCCCCAATTCCCTGTTCTATCTCTTTTTTAGCCCACCCAGTACAATTTACTTCTGGGTGTGGGGACATCCACTGGAGCAATGCAAACTTACCAGGGGCTATAGTCTTAAAGCAAACTGGCTCTCTCTCTTTACTTAGTAGTTTCAGTTGTTAGGAACTCCTCAACTGGGGGTGGGCCTTTCTGACTACTCTCCCTTCCGTGATGGGATTGTGTTTAGGGATTGTTCATGCTGCCACAACTGCTATGAATTTACACATACAACTGCCCTCGTGTGTCTGGAAAACACTGTTTCCTCATAGTCATCCTCTTTCCACCACCACCCCTTCCCTCAGTGATTTCTGAGCATTAAGAAGAGGAGTGTGATTTAGAGCTGAGTACCCTGCTGTCCCATTTATTCTCTGTTCCTTGGACAGCCGGGAGATCTATGTAATAATCAACATTTATTGGAAATAAAAAGATTTTTGATGAGAGTTTACTAAGGAACTAACTTATAGAGATAAGTCATTAGGAGTCAGTTTAAAATAATATCCATTTGCCAAAGGAGTACTAAGTTGTTCCCTAGGATTTTTGTCCTACCTAGATACAGGTTCTTGGCTCAGATAATGATGCCACGCATGGGTTTTACCTTGTAGAGCATCCTTAAATCCAATCAGAAAGCGGTTGGTTATTCCCATAATCTGCATGCCATTGTTGCATCAATGGGCATCCCATCTTGATGGGCAATTACTGTAGCTTTCAGGGTTCACAGTTGGGTAAAACTGACAAATGCTTTGTTTCTATGGTAGTGTGAATAGCATCTTCTAGAACTATGAAAGCTGGGTAGTAGGGATGAAACTTCCATATTACTACCAGATTTATTTCTATGTGTTCTATGACTCAAGAATATGATATCTTCATCAATAATATCATCAAGTTCTAGAGGTAACCGTGAGCTTTGACAACGAATTAAAATTTGGGGAACACATTGATTAACAATTTGAAAAGAGGTCAGTCCTATCTGAAATTGGGTTGCTTATTCAATTTAAATACTTTTCCAAAGTCTGTTGCATCCAGAGAGACTCCTTGTACAATACCTGAGCCAAATCAATCCAGCCCAAGTCACAGCATGGATGGGGGAGGCCACAGGAAGTCCTATCCTTAGCTGAGGATCTATTAGAAACTGATAAGTACTGTGGGAAAGTGTCAGTTTTCCTTGGTTCTGTGCTGAGGGAGCTCCTTTTGCTCCTTTAGCCAATAGACTTTGAGATAACAGCCCATTGGGGCATGGTATCTTTCGCTTTAAAAAGCAGCAGCAACCCTCCTCTCGTTCTCTTGCTTCAGACTCCTGTTCCGGCAACTAGATTCCTTTCCTGGTTGTGTAGACGGTATTCTGTAAGTTTTCCCCCCTAAAATAATTAACCCCTTTATAATTCCAAACTGGTGTGGGATTGTTTCGTGCATTAGGTCCCTAAGAGGCTACCTATGCTTCTGTTTGTAACTCTACAGTCATATGCATACAAGCAGCAACAAGTGGACTCAGTGTGTTTTTCATTTTAAAAAGCAATAGTACCAGAAATTGGTAGGAAAAATGGCAACTGGATAGGAAAGAAATTGGAGGGAATAGAATAGGAGATAAGTTTATATTATTAATGTACATATTTTACATATGTAATTATATACTTACACATATAATTTTACATCATGTAATTATATAATTACATATAAATACATATATTATATATATACATTCTTAAATACATAAAAAGAGCCTGTTAAGTATACATTAACATTACTTTTATGTATGTTTTCAGGGCTGACTATTTGGTATTGGATAACCATTTGATCAAATAATATGCAATGTTATTAAATTCTTAAACAACACAAAATAGATATAAACTATTTTTTAAAAATAAAATATTTAAAATATAAAATATGATCGGCTTTATATGTAATTTGACATTTTACATTCCTACAACTTTCTCATAAAACATGCTAATGCTATTAAATAGTTCTTCAAATATGATTTTTACTTGTTTCAGAAGAGTATATCAAATGGATAAATGAAGGCATTTTTCTGATTCTACTGTGATTGTTATCTCTTGGGAAAAATAAGGTATTATTTAAAAGTAGTTCATAATCTTCTTAAAAAGAAATAAATACTAGTAATCTGCTAAATAAGAAATGTTCCATATATTACCTCCTTTAGTACTACAGAGTCTGACATATGTAGCCATAAACCCTCAATTCATAGTATTAAGTTTCAAAAAGTTTAAATAGGCTGTTTAAAACAATGAAACTGGGCCGTATCCAAGTCACTTTCAAGCCAAAAGGGACTGTAGCATCCTTCAGGCTGTAGCAGGTGACAACTACTGAATAATGCCAATTCCAGAGTAGCATTTTCTCTGTCATCACTTGCTCCCCCATCATTACATTTATATGGGCTGCTCTGACAGAGACCTAAAATGTCAGGATGATCACAAAGCAGGAAACCTATAGACCCATATGTATTTAGCTGTGACCTATTCAGAAGATATCCCTGTGACATAATGCCTGAGCATGTGTCAATCCTACTGCGGTGTTTTGCTCTCCCTGGCAACTACACTCGTTCTGGAATTGCCCATAGTGACAGTTTGAGCAGCTTTAATTAACAAGCATGATTAGACTGGAGAAAATTCATTCCCTAAATGCCAGTCAGTCCTATTTTCTCTTTCATGAGTTGCAAAACAAAGATTGCAGCTGATACTGCTGCCGGCAGTGTCTCATGGAACCCAGGGCCTAAAAAAGGTTGGCTAGGGTTTCAGTCTTGGCTTGGCTGGAAACCAAACAGAACTGGAAGCAAATACATTCAAGAAACAAGCATAATCAAAGGCTTCCCAAGTTCTGCAGATTCATTCCAGTGAGGGCAAAATCTGTCACATTTCTCTGATCCTTCTAACAAAGGAACTCCCAGCCCCATCAAAGTCCAAAGCAGAGATCATTGAGTTAGAATAGCTAGGGACCAGTTAATATATAATTAAGACATCATCCCACAAGAACATACAATGCTTTGAATAAGAACCTAGGAGTTTCTGATATACCATGTATCTTTTCCTTCACGTGTGACCCAAAATAAAAGATAAAAAAGGTAAGAAAACATGGCTAATTTGTGTAAACAATGGGAGCGATTACCACATGTAACACACATGAAAGTATTAACATTTACATTTTTTAAAATATAACTATAGGTAATATAGTGACATACTCTTCTACTTATACTTCACAGCATAATGGGACTGTAGTTTTGATCTGTACGGGCTTGAATTCTGGCTTAACAGTTATTGCCTGTGTGACAGTCTGTAATTATCCTCTTCATGATTCTACTACAACTCTAAGCGGACGGATAGTAAATAGCAGTTTCCAACTGAAGTTGTACGTATTGATTAAATATTATCAGTAACTTGCTTCAAGCAGTACCTATAACTGTTTTAGTCCTGTGCAATAATGTGTCACTTAATAATAACGTTCATACTTTTTTCCAAGTTAGGACCTTGGATTATTGCCCCCCCCCGGATGAAGAAAGTCTTCTTTTTCTCAACATCTCCAATTACATTAAAACTTTTATAAATCAACAAGTGTAAAATCTTAGGAGACATTCAGAGACTTGAAACAAATGATAGTCCTTGATGATAAATACATTTTATAGATTAAGATTTATATGTCTTGATTGAACCCCAAGGTTTATATACTTGAAAATACCAAAAAGTACAATTCAAAGAGACTAAAGGAGCTAGAGATTTATAATTACAGCACATAACAAAGGTAAGAACAGCACTAATGCCAAGGAAAGAATGGAGAAGGGACTAATCGGTTTCTGTTGTGGGATATTTGCCTACTAGGTGAAAATATACCACTGTAATTGATACCATCAAAAAGGTGAACAGCCAATAGCTAGTCAGGAGGTATAGGCAGAACTTCAGGGGAGAGAGAGAACTCTAGGAAGAAGAAAGCGAAGTCACCAGTAAGACATGGAAAAAGCAGCATGGCAGTACAGAGGGGTGAGGTAATGAGGCACACAACAAAAGGTAGATTAAAATAAATGGGCTAATTTAAGTTGTAAGAGTTAGTGTGACAAGCTTAAGCTAAGGTTGAGCTTTCATAATTAATAATGAGTCTATATGTCATTATTTGTGAGCTCGCAGCTCAAGGAGAAGTCCAACAGCATTTGGTGCATTATATGTGCCATGCAAATCCACACAGAGCCTGAGGGCACAGAGAGCTTGGGTCAAACGTTCTGAGTTTGCTTGGTGCTTGCAGTATACACAGGCACTACTCTTTTAAGGGGTCCTTCTACTGAGGTTTGACTTGAGTTTATGAACAGCAGATGGTGTACTACCCAGTGGCAGGAGACTTGGTGGAAGCCCTACTTGAGCTGGGGCAGATAGACTGGGTCCAGGTTAGAGCCTACAGGCATAAGACTTCACTCTCACAAACCAAAAGAGTGCAGAACCAACAGCTAAACTATGTGCTAAGCAGAGCTCTCCGAGGAGAACCTAGCCACTGTTTAGCAGTTTAAGGTTTGGCTCACATGGTCAGAGAAGACTGCAGCTGTACAATTAAGCAGTCCAGACTAAGAAAACTTTTAAAAAGATACAGTAAAAAAACAATCATAAAGAATCATAAAAATAGTTTAAAACAATGCAATCTTTAAAGAAGGAGTAAAGTAATATAAAAATAAATAAGGCATGTAATATAGGAGATACACAGGGTGCCTAAATCCTGTATGGTGCTTTGTTAACTTTAAATTTTTTAAATACTGTTGAATAAATAGCAGCTGCTGAGAGACACTGGATTGTAAAAGGGACTGCTGTATTAAAAACAGCTTACATATTTTAGACATGTCTTGGCTTCAGAATAGAAGTCAAGAAATGTGCTGCATAGGGGGAGAGGTTATGCCTTTTTTCCCACAGGAAACAAAAAGTTACATTTCTCTTCAAATTTAATGAAGATCAAATTTGATTGAATGAGAACTTCTGAAAACCTTGGCTATAAACATGAATAAAGAAACCAAGAAGAACTACAGGACAGGTGAAATATATGCCGATCTCTCAACTATGGAAACAGGTCTGAGACTGGATGAAGCATGATAAACCTTGTTGGCTAGAGTCCTCATGGCTTATTATTACATGTCATCTTTACACATGGATGGATAGAGATTTATATTACAGTTTGGTTTTCCAGGCCAAACAGACTTTTAAATTTCACAAATACCTTTTACCTGCTCAAACATAGAACAAAAAATAAGCATCTTTAACTAACTTGAACACACACTGCACATTCCATACTTGCATCAATGCAGACATATATGTTATCTTTAAAATATTGAGTGTTTTCAAAAATAAACAAAAGTACCAGTGAAGACAAGTGGCCCAGGTGATCCAACCTTTCCAAATGTGTCTTTTGTAACTTACCCAAAACACTGCATCCAGAACAATTTCAAAACTACCAGCTGAGGGGGTCCAGCATCACAGACTATCCAGACAAGGCTACAGATAAACTCTACAAATTCCCGTTATACAGAGACTGGACAAGTGATACCGCTAACTCTCCCAGGACTTGATTATTATCACAATTATCTCAGAGACCCCTGAAGATGTCACCACGCACAGACTACAGAAAGCAGTCTAGAAGCTAGGACGCCCACATTACCAAGAGGTGTGCCACCAGATAGTGGATAAAAGATATCTGTAATCATTTTGGGGAGGTGATTGCAAGTTATTATTAGTCACAGACAGGCAAAAAATTGAACAGAAGAGAGTAGATTCAAGGATCTTTTTTTTTGAACGACAAAAAGTGATATAGTACAGAAATAATGGCAGAAAAGAGTAAGTTGTTTAGCCTACTTTTGAACAACCACTGGTCTCAAATATTTTATGTTGGTATTGATGTTTGTATATTGATACAAATTTAAGGTTATTTTTGTTCTAACAAACTGCATATATGTTCCTATTCTTGTTTAAGGTGTTATATCTATGCATCTCATGAGAAATGCAAATCAAAACAACTCTGAGATTCCATCTTACACCTGTAAGAATAGACAAAATCAAAAACACTGATGACAACTTATGCTGAAGAAGTTGTGGGGTAAAGAGAACACCCCTGCATTGCTGGTGGGAGCACAAACTGGTTCAGTCCCTTTGGATATGTGGGAGAATTGTCTGTATGCTGTCAATCATGTTTTAAATAAATGCTGATTGGCCAGACAGGAAGTATAGGGGGGGGAAACCAGACAGGGAAATAGAAAAAGATGCAATGAGAACAGAATTCTGGGAAGGAGGAAGTTGATTCCCCCTACTTCTGTCCAGACCACCAAAGCAGCAGGATGTGATCTGCCCCACTGAAAAAGGTACTGAGCCACATGGCTAACATAGATCAGAATAATGGGTTAATATAAGCTACAAGAGCAAATAAGTAGCCTGACCTAATGGGCCAATAAGCTTTATAACTTATAGAGATCTCTGTGTGATTTTCTTTGGGGCTTGCTGGCTGTGGGATACTGAGCGGGACAGAAACCCCAACAAGCCAGCCCCTCATGTTACAAATGCCACCCAATGTTACAATAGACAAAATCAAAAACATTGATAACAACTTATGCTGAAGAGGTTGTGGGGTAAAGAGAACACCCCTGCATTGTTGGTGGGAGTGCAAACTGGTTCAGCCCCTTTGGATATCTGTATGGTAATTTATCAGAAAATTAGGAAACAACCTTCCTCAAGACCCAGCAATACCACTTTTGGCTATATACCCAAAAGATACTCAAGCATATTACAAGGACATGTGCTCAACTATGTTCATAGGAGCATTGTTTGCCATAATCAGAACCTATAAACAACTTAACCAAAGAATGAATAAGGAAAACATAGTACATTTACACAATGGAGTATTACACAACAGAAAAAAATAATGACATCTTGAAATTTTCTGGCAAATGATTAGATCTAAAAAAAACATCATATTGATTGATCCAGAAAGACAATTATCACATGTGCTTACTTATAAGTAATTTTTAAACATAAAGCAAAGAAAACCAGCCTACAACTCATAATCCCAGAGAACCTAGACAACAATGAGGATATGCATTGATCTAATCTACATGAGAGGATATACATGGATCTAATCTACAATGAGAGATATACATGGATCTAATCTACATGGGAAGTAGGAAAAGATGAGATCTCCTGAGTAAATTGAGAGCATGGGAACAAGGGTAGAGGGTATGAGGGGGGAGGAGAGAGAAAGGGAAGGGAGTAGAGAAAAATGTATAGCTCAATAAAATCAATCAAAAAGTTATTAAAATAAAAATTTAATGTATAATATAGAAATACAGGCTATTAGTCATCTATAACAAGCAAGTTACAGTCATGTTAGGTATTTTTTAAGGTCAAATACAGAAATGTTTTAAATAGATGGTCTCAAAACACTTTAGAAACCTGTAGTATATGGCATTTAAAAAGTTTAGCTAACATAATGCTTTTTATGACAGTGAGACACATCTGCTCCTGGCAGCACAATTTATTTCAGAGAAGATGATGGCCATCTAAGAAACTTTGTATGGAGTTTTCTTTTAGTGTGGCAAAGATAGCCATTTCGACAAGAAACTGACCTTGCCTCAACTGCTGACAGTATGCTGTCCAAATTGTACAAGTGGGGCACAAAAGTAAGTGACTACCAAACTTTATCAAGTAAAAACTTTTTCAAGAGAAGATAGGACAGTTCTTCAAAATTCCTGCCTCATATAAAAATCTGTCAGATGTTCTAGGCCTGTAGGCCAAAGATGGATGCTCCAACATTGCCAAGGAACCTTGGGTGACTGTTCAGGCAGTCAGAAGTCTCTAGCATTTCTATAGTTTCAGAAGTTGCTTACTCTTCACTTCCTTTTTACTCAAGCAATACTATATCTTTCTTTGGTCTCTGATGGAGTTGAAGACAAGATAGTTATAGTTACAGTTTTCCTTGTTATCAGATTTAGAAAAGAAACTTATATATAGGGTTGAGAGACTAGTAACTTAAATGTTTAAGTTCTTTATCTAAGACAATGTTTTACTTTATGTATTTATTTTTAAAACAACTTTTCTCATTTTACATACCAATCCAGTTTCTTCTGCTTCTCCCACCTTCTGCTTCTCCCATGTTCCCCCATCCCATTCCTATCAACTACCTAGAGAGAGTAAGGCTTCCCATGGGGAGTCAAGAAAGTCTGGCAAATCATTTTGAGGCAGGGTGAAGGACCCCCACCCTATGTCTAGGCTGACAAGGTATCCCTCCTAAGAGAATGGGCTCCAAAAAGTGAGTTCAAGCACTCGGGATAAATCCTGGTCCCACTGCCAGTGGCCCCACAGACTGCCAAAGCCACACAAATGTCACCCACATTCAGAGGGAGAAAATGTTTTGTAATCTAAAGAGATAGTTTTGGGTTGGTAATATAAGTAGGATAAAACAGCAAATTAGATACAAACTTTGGACTCACAAAGATAGGATAGACAATGAAATATTTTCTTTAAATTTGCCTAATATTAATAGTTTGGACATTGTAAATATATTTCTAACATAATAATTGTCCTATGTACATAATATTACTGTATTAGAGTTAAAACCTCATCTTTTAACTTAGACAAAAAGGGAGAAATGCTGTGAGATATTTGTGCACTGTGTGAAAATGTATTGCTGTGATTGGTGTAATAAGAAACTGAAAATCCAATAGTTAGGTGGGAGATATTGACAGGATTTTAAGACAGAGAGAGAACTCTGGGAAAAAGGTGAGTCATCAGCCAGATGTAGAAGAAGTAGCATGAACGGTATGGAGGGATGAGGTAATGAGCCACACAACAAAGCATAGATAAAAATAAATGGGCTAATTTAAGCTATAAGAGCTAGTGGGACAAGCCAAGACTGAGCTTTAATATTTAATAAGTCTCCATGCAGTTATTTATAAGCTGACACCCAAAGTCCTTCACATGATTCCTCTATTTTAAGCCAATGGTCCACTTAGTTTCCAGTTTTATTGGCTGTTAGATATATAGGGAAAAGAATAGAATAATGGTGACTGTAGGTCTTGGTGAAAATTAGATAGTCAGAGACCTGAGAATTGTGGCCTTTATTCCTTCTCTAAAATTACTCTAACATAGAAAAAATATTTTCTTGTTAAATTCAATTTAACCTGAAAATTGCATTAACCAAATTACTATAAACTTTCTTATGATTGCAATTTTACTCTGTTTCATAAAACATATCCATGCTTAGTTATGATATAAAATTATAGGAAATAGATAGATATGCATTCACAGAATATGAATTAGCTTTTAAGTCTCTTGCCACAGTCAGAAGATATCTCTATTCAAAAATCAATTTTATAAACTCCCAAATATATTTTATGAATTATTAGGTCAATCTCAGGAATTTCACATTCTAGGCAAGAGCTCTATCACTAAACTATACCTCCAGTCCTTGATCCCTTTGTTTTATTTATAGAATAAAATGAATTAATACTGTCCTCCAACTGGCTTGGAATTCATCACCCTCCACTTGACTCAACCCCCTGAGTAATTAGGATTACTGGTATGCACCACCATGCCTGGCTCAGATTTATGCTTCTCTCTGAATAAATGAGTTTTATGACTAACGAGCTATATTCTTATTCCTTTTAAAGAGATAATATTTTTTTATTAACTCTGGAAAATTCATGCAATTTATTTGATCATATTTACTCTCTCCTCTAACTCCTCCCAGATCCATTTCTACTTCACAATCTACCCACCTTTGTCTTCTCTCTCATTCTCTTCTTCAAACCCAGTTGATGTTAGCTACCTCTTCTTGGGTGTGGAGCCTGTCCTGGGGTGTGGACATCATTAAAGAAAACTAATTCCCTCTCCAACAACCATCAAATACTCAGGTAGACATCGAATCCCCACCTTCTCCTCAAGCTTGGGTTTGAGCCTGTCTGAGGCTTATCCATACTGTCCCAAACTTTGTGAGGTTTATATACTGTCCTGTTGTGGCCAGAAGCCACTGTTTTGGTTTGTTTCTTTGTTTTTATGGCTTTCACCACCTCTGACTCTGAGAATCTTTCTATCTTCTCTTCCTTGAATAGAGGGATGGAATATAGATATTCCATTTATAAAGTTTTCTTCTGAAATAATATCTTACTGGGTTGTTTAGAATAACCCTGAAATTGTGGTCAACTTGACTCATCTTCCAGAGCAGATGTTCAATTTTTTTCATGAGTCTATTCTTCAACTGGTGTAGAGGTAGACATTAGTGTCAGACAAATTCACTTCATTGCATAGGTATATTATAACAAATTACAACATCTTTAAGTATTAGATAATGGATCATATAGCATAAAAGAAGATAGCATTGCCCCCTCCATCATAATAAAACTAGTTCTGTAGATTGCAAGAATCATGAGTTATGAAGGATGCTGTGCACCAGTGTCTTCTATATATGTCAAACCAATGAACTCATGAAACACTGAAGCCGTGACTACCTGCACAAGATTTGCCTGTCAATATTTCATCATGAAAAGAGGGTGCTCTGAGGCCCTACCCCTCCCTAAAGGATCACTGACAGTTAATGGTTCCTGACAGAAGGGATGTAACATTCTTTAGTGGTGTAAGCATTAATAAGTTGAAACTCTTCTGGTAAATAAGTTCCAGAACATGCTAATGCAGGTAACTCTACTTAAACTCAGAGGGCCACACTCAAAATGTATATGATAGTAGAAGAATTGATTGAAGAATAAGAACTTCAGTGGGAGAATGAGTGGGAAAATAACAGGGTAATAGGGGAGGGAAGAATTAAATTTATTATAATTACATATCACACCACCAAGAATAAATTAAAAAATAACATATAAATTTATGTCAAAATAAACATGTTGCTTCATGGATAATTTTTGGAGTTAATAATCTTTGGAGTTAATGTTTGTTTTAGCTTTCACAGAAGTCAAAGGTTGGATGGATATATTTAAAAATTCATACTTTTGGTGGATATTTTAAAAGTCATTATAATTTTATGTGACTTTAATGTTTTGTCAGACTTTCCTAAATATTATTTAGTATGATTTATTTAGGAAAAAATGATACCTTTTCTGAGCATCAAAAAGTTTAGTAGGTACATCTTTCTTAGAGGCCACATCTGTTTAAGCATGTAAAGCTGACTGTAGAGTCAAAGCATAATCACCCATGAAATAATAGTTCTTGTCTGAGCCAAATAGATTATTTACCCATACTTTTAGAAGCAAGGTAAAAGAACAAATTATATTTAGCCATGGAGTAAATATATCGGAGAGAGGGGAAGCAAACAGAATCATGAAAAGAAATTATACCAGGGCTCAGAAAAAAGGCATTAGTAACGTCCCTGAAAAAGAGACAAAAATGAGCATCTTCTTTAAAAACCAGGTCTACTGCTGGAGTTCATGAAATGTCTCCAGTATCACATTAATAGCTAGATCTGTGGTCGTATCATGAATAACCTGGGATCTGCTTCTGCTCCTTCTAATATAATAGTCCTGGCCAAGCATATCCTTATGACAGCCCTCAAGCTGATCAGAGGAAGCATTATCATGGGAGTAGAGACCAATAGAGCATCATGTATAAGTCTGTCTCATGGTCCCCTGCATGAAATTCATGAAAACCACCCAGAAAACTTTCTCATGAAAGATTCCCAGACTCCTTGGAATGAAGATTGAGTAGGGCCATTGTCTGAGGACTCCCAAGTATTCTTGCTAGCAAGTTTAAGAAACCAAACCTGAAGATGATTGGACTTCTTTGATTTATGGATATTTTGAGAAATATGAAAAATGTGATTTGCGTTTGTATAAATTTAGGACCCCCTGGGTTAGACTTAGTGTTCCTCCTGGGTAGAAAAGTAAGGTGACCCATAACTAGCCAACAGGAAATACCCACTCAAGCTATAATCTAAAATAAACATTTTGTAAATAATAAACAAGAAAAAGAAATAAAACATCCTGCAGCGGTCGGATTAATAAATCACCAGTAATTGATATTTAAACAAATTTAATAACAAAACCAGACTCACAAAACCAAGGTTCCAGCGGAGTACCCAGCGGAAACAGGAGCGCGCGGAAGGGGCGCGCAGCGCAATATATCAGTAAACATACGCCTGAGGGCAGCCCGCCCCCAAGGGGAGGGCTTATCCCTACAACATCCTTTTCTGTTTTACAAAGTACCACAGGAGACATTTTCATAGAAAGTACATAATTTATGAAAATAGTTACCTACAGCACTTGGATTTAGTCTCTAGTGTGTCTTGCATAGAGTATATGTGAAGAATATATATGCAACGTACATGAGAAATAAACCTAATGATTTTCATGATACCTTGTCAAAAAAGAAATAACATATCACTGATTTTATTTTTCAAAGCCAAAATGCTATTTTTGCCTCTGACTTTGTTTATTCCCAGCCTGAGTGAATTCTGCCATCCTAGAATTTAAAAATAAATTCCAGTCAGACGAAGTCAATAACTAGGTCTTTTCCAAACAATGTAGCTTCTGCTAGTAAATCTAGAGTATAAAAGGGAAATGATCATCACTAACAATAATCAACCACCTTCTTCTTTTTCAATGAGCCATTCCTATGATGAACATAATAGTAAACGTTGAAATCCAGGAAATTTACGAACTTTTTTTTTGTAGTAAAAGGAGCACTTTATTAACTGAAATGTTGAAGTGGCACTTGGTGACCCTCAAAGTAGGTCACAAGCTTCTTTTATTTATTTTTTTTTCAGATGAAGAGAGACTATCTGTCTTACTTTTGTTTATTCAGATGTCACTCAAATGTGTCATTTATAGTTAACATTTTATTCATGGGTTCTTTTACAAATACGTTTTAATTTTTTTGCCCTTTTACAACTGTAAGTACAGGTATGCATGCATTTTTTTTTACATTTTGTTGTTTGTATTAATAAGTATTCACAAGCACATGCTGTTGTGTGAAGGTTTTGCTGATATTGTTATTATTGTTTGTTTTGAACGACAGTGTGTAGTCCAGGCTGTCCTCATACTTGGCACCACCTTCTCTCTGCCTCTTAATGCTAGGCAACACATGTACCCCCGCAGCTGTTTGTGGAGCAGACTGTCAGTGTCTCCCATGGGCCCATGTGTTGAGGTTTTTCGGGGCCCATGCGTTGAGGTTTTTCAAGACAAATGCTGTTAGAAGTGGTGGGGACTTCAAGGGGCGGGGCTGCCTGAGAGTTCTTTAAGTCATAGTGGGTGATAGGGAGGAGGGTGCATGTGCACAGACCCTCGAACCCCGTGCGTATGTGTGTGTGTGTGTGTGTGTGTGTGTGTGTGTG
>NW_026067919.1:7083065-7096337 GCF_014885135.2 Alexandromys fortis
CCTGCAGCGGTCGGATTAATAAATCACCAGTAATTGATATTTAAACAAATTTAATAACAAAACCAGACTCACAAAACCAAGGTTCCAGCGGAGTACCCAGCGGAAACAGGAGCGCGCGGAAGGGGCGCGCAGCGCAATATATCAGTAAACATACGCCTGAGGGCAGCCCGCCCCCAAGGGGAGGGCTTATCCCTACAACATCCTTTTCTGTTTTACAAAGTACCACAGGAGACATTTTCATAGAAAGTACATAATTTATGAAAATAGTTACCTACAGCACTTGGATTTAGTCTCTAGTGTGTCTTGCATAGAGTATATGTGAAGAATATATATGCAACGTACATGAGAAATAAACCTAATGATTTTCATGATACCTTGTCAAAAAAGAAATAACATATCACTGATTTTATTTTTCAAAGCCAAAATGCTATTTTTGCCTCTGACTTTGTTTATTCCCAGCCTGAGTGAATTCTGCCATCCTAGAATTTAAAAATAAATTCCAGTCAGACGAAGTCAATAACTAGGTCTTTTCCAAACAATGTAGCTTCTGCTAGTAAATCTAGAGTATAAAAGGGAAATGATCATCACTAACAATAATCAACCACCTTCTTCTTTTTCAATGAGCCATTCCTATGATGAACATAATAGTAAACGTTGAAATCCAGGAAATTTACGAACTTTTTTTTTGTAGTAAAAGGAGCACTTTATTAACTGAAATGTTGAAGTGGCACTTGGTGACCCTCAAAGTAGGTCACAAGCTTCTTTTATTTATTTTTTTTTCAGATGAAGAGAGACTATCTGTCTTACTTTTGTTTATTCAGATGTCACTCAAATGTGTCATTTATAGTTAACATTTTATTCATGGGTTCTTTTACAAATACGTTTTAATGTTTTGCTCTTTTACAACTGTAAGTACAGGTATGCATGCATCTTTTACATTTTGTTGTTTGTATTAGTTAGTATTCACAAGCACATGCTGTTGTGTGAAGGTTTTGCTGATATTGTTATTATTGTTCGTTTCGAATGACAGTGTGTAGTCCAGGCTGGCCTCATACTTGGCACCACCTTCTCTCTGCCTCTTAATGCTAGGCAACATGTGTACCCCTGCAGCTGGCTGTGGAGCAGACTGTCAGTGTCTCCCATGGGCCCATGTGTTGAGGTTTTTTAAGACAAATACTGTCAGAAGTGGTGGGGACTTTAAGGGGCAGGGCTACCTGAGAGTTAAGTCATAGTGGGTGATAGGGAGGAGTGTGCATGTGCACAGTCCCTCGAACCCCGTGTGTGTGTGTGTGTGTGTGTGTGTGTATGCTCCTTTGAGATGATTGCAGGATGGCTGTTCCCTCCTCTTCTAGCTAGCTGTAAGGTTTGCAGTTCTGCTGTGTCATGTGCTCTTACCACAATGTGCCTGCCTTTGCTCACTCAGTACCGAACTCTTTTTTAATCACTAAAATAAAATTAGCTTATTTGATGCATAGACACAACACCAAATAAAACAAAAATCTATGAGTGCTTCAGGGTGGGTGCGAGTGGGCTAGGGAAATGACTCAATAATTAAGAGCACTGGCTGCTGTTTCTAAGGACCTGGATTAAATTTTCAGCACCTTCATGGACATGTGTGTGTGTTTGTGTGTGTGTGTGTGTGTGTGTGTGTGTGTGTGTGTGTGTGTACTTCTATTCCAGATCTGATGTCCTATTCCAGCTTCCATAGGCACCAATTATATACATGATACACAAACATACCTGAAGGCTAAAGACCTATGCATGTAAATGAAATTATGTTATTAATTTTTTAAATGTCCAGGGAAAAGAGCAGCATGGTTGACTGACAGCCATTTCACAACCTTTTGCTAGAAGGCACTGCACAAAATAAGGACTGAGGTTTTTGCTTCCTGTTATCATTTGTGTTATCTTTAGTATTATCACTAACTAGTTATCAAAGAGATTACGTGCTGTTATAATTGTATGATAAGAATTTTATGAAAGATCTATCTTTCTTCTTGCATTGCTTTGCGTTCACAAAGCATTACAAGTACGTTGGCTTTCAGGATTGATTTTTCTAGCAGGAAAGCTTAGTAATATAGAAATACATTTTCCATGGTTCTATTTGTTAGTCATCGTGGATGTGATCAATGTATATCTAAGTCCTGTAAGAGTTTAATTAGTATGGCTCCAACCAATCACCATGCTGATCTCTGAAATTCAAACGAAAATGAGTTTCAGGACTCGGAGTTTGAACCCTGAAAACGGACTGCAGTCCCTCTATCCTGGGACTCTCAGCTGAGGACTCTTAGAAACTTAGCTCTTCTTTTATATTCTGCTGACTTAAATCTTGCTAAAGCAGCATCGCAGTTCTGCTCTAAATGATATCTTTCTATGCACAGGGCCAATAAAAAGCAGAGCCCATTCATTATTTAACTATTTATTTCGACAGCATTATTGTGAGCGGCTCAGGTGTTACAGCCCGCTGCACCAGTATACCATGCAAGCACAAAGGAGGGAAAAAGGATAATGACTTACACCTGAAAAGAGCTGTAAAATCTATGGGGTGCAACATGGAAATCACTTTGAATTACCTTTCCATCTGGCAGGAGAAGCAGGGCCTGTTTAATACTATTGCACCAATTTCTTCATGGTGCTTTTCATGAAAGCCTGTATGAGCTGAGTCCTACATAGGCAGTGAAGAGCGCTGCACGGTTCAGGTCAGACTTGCATCTCTATCAGCATCACCACAATTTAACACACCAGGATTTGTGTGACAGCAGGGGCTAGGGGAGATGGGCTTATTTGTAAGTCAAAAGGCCTAGGTCATTTGCACAAAGTAGGCTGCATTCTCCATGAATTAAGTATTACTACCAAAATTAAGACTTCTCTCCTGGTATGGCATTATACTTTCAAGTTGTAAATCAGGGTTAACCAAGTTGTGGAGGAGTAAGCTCTTAGGGAAAAAGAAAAAAAAAAGAAAAAGAAAAAACCACAGACAAAGTTTTATTTTGCTGTTTTAAATGGTTGCAGAATCAGCCAAGAGACAGGAAAGGAAAGTGAGTACTTCCCTGGGGCTGAGAGGGGCATGAATACTACAAACCTAAGCTTCATGACTTGTCTATGTCCAGGCAATCTCTGACTTCATGGCAAAGCATTGATCAGTAGTTAAGCTGTTTTCTAGGAAAAAAAGCACAGTCATCATTTTTTTGTATCTAGTGAATTTTGGAAAAACAGAACTGTGTTTTCTTAAGGATCTCTCTCTCCTTCCTTCCTTCCTTCTCTCCATCTCTAACTCCCTGCCTGCCTTTTTCTTTTATGTCTTTTTTTCCTTTCAGTGAAATCTGCACTATGAATGATGACCTAGCTCATCTTCAGAGCTGCAGGGAAGATTTGATTTCTCCCCACGCAGACTTAGTAAATTCTTTCATAATTCTTAAACTCTCAGAAATACTTCTTCCACTTGCTTTTAGATAAGAGCAAAGTCCCTGTTTTATTGATATAAATGGGGTTTGGGAAAACATTTAGTGTTTAGCTCAGTCAAAGATTACTGCTCCAATCTTCCAGGTTCCCGTCTCATCCTAGACATTCGCTGCTTTGAATTCTTTCTTAACTGATTTCACTCAAGTGCAGATACGGATTTGCAAATGTCATACTGCCTGAACATCCCTTTCTTCCTTCTCTTTCATTATCCAGAAGAAATGTGAGGAAATATGGTCTTAAAGATATATATGTCTTCTCTACCTGCTCCAGGAGGAAATACATAACATTTGCTAATGCATTTTTGTATCAGCTGACCTTGGCTGAAATACTAGTTTTAATATCTTCTCTGGCCTCCAGTGCCATAATCTTTCAAATGGAATTCCACAACAGTCCTCTTTCTTAAGCTTGCCCATACAGACACACTGAGCACTCATCTATGCCAGAGATTTTGCTCAGACCTTAGCCTGATTTAACGCGGGATGTTCCCTAATAGCTTCGAGATAGGGATTTTAATTATTCTTGCTTTGCAGATGGAGGAACAAGAGATAAGAAAGATCTTATTTAAAGCCAGGAAAGTTACCAGTGCTGCAATGGAGGATACTTTGGTGAATCAGGGTGACAGATGGGGCTTGGGTTCTTATTCTAAGTAGTTACTCCTAACTGAATCCTGCCCACATCTTGGGATGTTATCATCGCCCAGCAGGCTGCATGAATCAGGCAGACTTCAGTGGCAAATGTGCTGATGCATGCCCTAGGACATTTTAATGAGCATTGATCCCTTCCTGGTCCAATAATTATCTCCCAAGCTAGGCAATCATTTAGAAACAGTTCCTCCCTTTGCAAGAGGATGAGTGACGGGGCAATGTTGCACAGTCCATTTTCCCTTCGAAGAAGATTTTGGACAACAAAGGAGAGAGTCTCACGTAATATCTCTGCTAGCTGGTTTTATTGTGTCAGGAGGAATACTCTAGACTCTAAGTAATAAATTGAATTGTACAAGGTGACCTTACAGAATCACTAGTGACTGCATTCCTAATTTTTTTTTTTGAACTCAGAGAAAGAAGTTTTATTACTGAACAAACTAGTCCTCTTTGGCAGTCCTGCAGAAGGCTCATTGATTACTCCTGGCCCTCCCTCTTATGGCACATGGTGGGTCTATTTCTGTACATAGGCAGGGATATTTTTATTTATTATTTCATTTTTATGCTACTATTATTATTATGTAGACTTGAATATTCAGAGGAATTAGCAACTAAAACAAAGAGGTATACAATACGTAACACATAAATGATGATAAATAACAGCCTTTATAAATCACAATGTCCTTAGTATATACACTAGTAAGAACTGATAGTGATTTGACAGATACTGAAGAAATAAACTAACATGATAAATGCAAAGATCATTAACTTCCATTCAATTTGTGAACTGCGATATCGCTAAGAAATTTTCTCATGTCTAATAAATTATAATTTTTCATGGAGTATTTATTGTATCAATTGTTAAATAGGACTAATCTTTCCATTTCTCTGAGAAAAATGGTATTTGAAATAGAGAGTTGGATCACTGTTATATAAGAGTCACTCTTAAATATTTCAAAATATCCTATACACTAATTTATTCGCTGTTCAGCCCCAACTGTGAATAGCTACTTTCAGGGCATAAGTTCTAGACAACGACAAACCCATAATTTCTGTGATGCAAAGCAGATCAGTTGTAGCCTTTCCATATTGGTTTGAACATTTAATGCATCCATCAATGCTCGTAGTTTGCCGTTCTCAGAGCTTTACCCTGTTTAAATAATTAGCTCACACAATCACAACCAAAAGACCCTCAGGATATTGTCCAAAACAACATAAGACTGACTGGGAGACCAAGATCCTTTCCCCTTCCCAGAGATCTCTTCTCCAGCCTGGGAGGAGACAACAGGGGCCTGCCCAGCACTTTGTGGTGCTGAGTGGTTGGGCTCGATTATCATGAGCTAATATAGATCTAGGGAGGGTATGGAATAGAGAGAAATAGAATAGTTCGTGTCCTGCAAACAGTGCCAAATCCAAAAAAGTGAAGTAGGTGAGAAATGGGCCGAGGTGAGTGGCCTGCTTACCACCTGGGAGCTATGGTGATTTCTGGGCCTGGGCTGCTGCCAAGGGTCATTTCTGAGCAGTGACCCTTCTGCAGACATGGCCTGTGTTGATGACTGTGGCTCCCATTACCACCGCAAGAGGATAGAGTGAGAAGAGTTGGCCCCACACTTCACTATCTGCAACACTAGCCCTGCCCCTCATTCATTGCAGCACTGGAGAGAGTGGGTCCTGAACCTCACCTGGGCAGCACAACAGAGCTGTGCTGCCAATACTGATAGTGTAGCAGAAACCAGAGTCCTCTAACCAGACCAACAACTCATTGCAATGAATACTTTCAGGCAAGATATATGGTCTAAAGATATACCATGTGACTCACTGTGTCACACTATAGTTTCCATGATGAGTTTCTTTCTTTTTCTTTCCTTTAAAGTTTCATTTTGTTCTCTCTTGAGGAGGGAGGTTGCAAGGGAAGGGTGGGAGCGAGATGCATAATGTAAAATCCATTAAATGTGAAATCGATTAAAAGTTAAAATAGAAAAAATAATTCAAAACGGAACAACAAATAAAAGAATTCCTCTAGGGAGCGCCATGAGTTTCACTCTCTCCTTAGGCTTTGGCCCTGTGAGATCAGCATCCAGGCACCTGAGGTGAGCTTGATGACGCACTGTGAACAGAGAAGTGAGTCATGAAGATGCACACTTCTTCAGGATTCGTGTCTCACTGTGAAGCTCCAGCTGGAGAAAAATGGTCTAGAACATGAAAATGGGTTGTTCTAGCACCTAGACTGCCCCTCGATTACGAGTTAGAAGGCTCAGGATAGCTCAGGACACGTTCATTACTTTAGAGTGTCAACCAGGGATAACCTCATTGATCTAACTTCTGTTTTCTACAAAGAGTGGTGATTGTGATTACCTTCTTCTGCAGAGATTACCAGCATCAGACAGGCCTTAAAATGTTTCCTGCTCAGTTTTAAATGAGAAATATTTAAGGGCATACCAAAAAGTATTCTTAATTCATTAATTCAATATCAACCTGACAAATATCAATGTATTATTGTAGACTGGGCACAGACGAAGAGAAATGACATAAAAATCAGATATGGTATTTACTTTTCAGTGGATAGAAATTATCATATTTTACATATAATTTTTTAAATAATTTAAATTTTTAAATAATTTTCTTAGAAATATATTCCTTAGCACCACATGTGTGAAGCATGTTAGGGAAAAAGGTCCCTGACAAAGTGACACTTGAAAAGAGCAAATAAGGGATGAGTACTAATTAACCCGGCAGTCAGAAACTAAAAGACATTCCAGGGGAATAATATGCTCTAAGAGCCTGACATGCAAAGGCCAACAAGGCATTCTAGGAATAGAAAGCTCAGTACAGCCAAGTCAAAGGAAATGCCAGACCCATGTGATCAGGCACACAGAAATTCCATGAACTTGCAAGTTATGTCAAGATTATTTTAAATTGATTTTTGAATTATATATCATAATAGTATATTCTTGTTGGACACACTGTATGTTTTGGCATATACATACTGTATATTAACCAGTTTGGGGTTCTAGCACTCAAAATTGTACCTCATCTCAGACAGCTTAGAAAGTTCAAAACCCTTCCTTCTCCAGCTATGTGTGCTATACAACAGGATACTTTAACTACAATTGCTGTCTGAATATCATAATACAAGAGCATGGTTTTCCTATTGGCCACTACTCTGTTCCCATTAGCCAATCTCCCCATTGCTCTCTCAAACCCCTGCCCTTTTTCAGCTCTGGAAATCAAAATTCGGCATCCTGATGGGTTTTTATTAATCCAAGATGGAGAATCATTTGAAGAACACTTTAGTAATCCAAGAAGACATGGAATTTCTTTGTTTGTTATTGAAAATAAATTTTTTTTCATACAATATATTCTGATTATGGTTTCCCTGGCCCCAGCTCTTCCCAGTTCCTTCCCACCTCCCCTCTCTTACAGATCCACACCCTTTCTGCCTTTCATTAGAAAACAAACTGGCATTTAAACAACAATAATAAAATACGATAAAACTAAATTAAAAAAGAATAAATGAGACAAAACAAATAAACAGAAGAAAAAGAGCTAAAGAAAACTGAGAAGTACATATAGATAGACACACTAACATTCACTTTCATTCACGCAGGAATCTCATGAAAGCATTAAACCTGAAGCCATAATTTTTACAAAAGACAGCTGTGGATCAGAGAACTGATTTTGAAGCCTCCATAACTTTACTTTAAAAATCAGTATACAATGTGTACATATCAATAACCATTGTCATGATGAAGAAAGTAAGAAAAATTTATATAATTGTTACTATAGGAGTTCTTTGGTCATGTAAATCTGGCTGTTCCTATGACATCACTACAGCGTTTTTAAAATGTCTTTCTTGAGGCTTGTCATCAGAGCCCAGAAAAGTCATGTACTTTTCAGAGGTACTATCCACTTAATGTCAATCTTCACTAGCCTGAACAGTATCAGTGAGCTCATCTACCCAAAATTCATGTAGAACTAGCTTAAATCCCCATCAACTCATCATATGTTGACAGTGAAAATGTTTTCCTCTGTGCCCACAAAATTCCCTGTCCTGACGTTAATTTTGATCTCTACTCTGTGCAGTTTGACTCTTCTATGTGTGGATTTCACGGTTAGACTATGACGTGTTTAAGGGAAACCTCTGGGTCGCATATATTTGCATTCTTCCTGGCTCTGAGTTCCTGGGGACTCAGGAAATGTTAGTTTGCTAATAACATGAAGTTATCTTCATTTATATTTAATTTGCAATATACAGTAAAATATCTAAGGTGAGTAATGTGTGCCCTAAATATAAAAACTTAAATAAATGACAGCCAGATGGATGGAGTTTGGAAAGAATGTGGATAGGTGGTTCTGGACTTGTGGGTGCTGGGAGCCCCTTTGAAAGAGGCATTATCATAAGGCAGCGCATGCACTGTCTTTAGGTCAACCTGTAGCAGGACTGACACTCATTTATGAGAACCACAAGGGTGTATTTCTTGCAAATCAGCTCACTGCCCAGGACACAACACAGTTTGCACAGCCTCGAACTTTTGCTTTGTATGTTTCCCCTTAGAGTACCTACACTTCATTTCTATAAAAACCAATACCAAGTCAGCAAGAGCTTGTTGAGGAACCAGACTAGGTAAATTACAGAGGCATTAAAAGACATCATAAAGATGAAAACTTCTATTTTCCACATTCCAATAAGCATAGCATCAGTTAAAATCTCAAGGCCAAGAAACTCAGCCAAATTTCCATCCAGATGGAATTTTTAATAAATGCTCTGAAGCCCTTAAACCTAGGTGTTCCAGCCAAAGCATGAAACAGCCAAAAGGTATACAATTCCCCAAAGAAACAGCAGTAACATCACCAGCATGTTTGATTACTAGATGGACATAAATCTACTTTTCTTCTTCTTTTATTTTGATCAACATTTACTGCATGTCTGCTAATTGTTGAATGGACCCCCAAGAAAATGAAGAAATACTCATGTGTATATACAGGACATGCAAATGCATAGTCATACCAAGTACTGTTAGAAGGGGGAAAGCAGTGTGATTGACAGTTACAAGCCCTGGGCAATAAGTTAAATATGTCCCTCTAAAATCCCTATGGTAACCTATTATCCCACAAGGCCTTATTTCAAGTAGTTTCAGCAAATTGTATATAATTAATTAATATTAGCCACAACAGAGTGGCATGGTCCCTGATCACAAATGACAAGTATCATCACATAGAGAAATGGGGAAGATATATTTATGGCAAGAACACAGCAAGGAGGCTAGGGGTGTTCCACAAACCAGGGTAAGAAGAATCCAGAAGACAGAAGAGAACCTAGTGCCTTCACAAGACATGTATCTCTGATGGCACCTAGATCTCAGGTCCATTATCTTCAGAAAGAGACAGGCATGCATTTCTGTTGTTACAGAGACAAGGTGTGTGCTCATTACAGAAGCTCCGGGTTTCTTATACTCTCCTCATGCTGGATTCTATTAACCTATATAATATCATTTCACTAACGAGGCAACACTAACGGATTTTGAGCTTCAAGGACTAACACATATGTCGGAAAACAAAAATATGTCATTACCGGAGCCCTATTGCATCAAAACATTGAGAACTATATTGTTTTCAGGCATATCTGAACCCTAGATTTCAACATGGACACATATCAGATTTCAAGACAGGTTGAGAAGAAAAGGTAGCAAAACATCTTAATAATAAATGTTATGTTGATTAGATATTGAAGTGATAGTAACTAGCATATAATGAATTTAATAAAGTAGTCAATTAGACTAATAAATTAGAGATAATTTTTCGCAATTATTCATTTTTTTAAAATGTAGATGGTAAAACATGTTACACATATCCTATTTGCATTGGACAGCACAAGTCTGATGATAAATTATGCTTCCAGATTTTCTTTAAAACACATACTATATTCTTCTGACAGAACATGTTGGGGATATACATAAATCAAAATTTTCTATGTAGCACAAATTACTATCCTTTATGAATCCACACAAAGCTGCTGCCAGTTTAGTTCATTTTTTTCCTGATGTTGGATCCAGAAGACAGATTGAGCTATGAAAGAAAGTGTATCTTATTGGCTTGAGATATTACTACAAAGACTTGCCCCTCCTTCAGGTAGGAAAGCAGAGTCTTCTCTCGATATTTGTTTTCTTCATATTTATAATCCTTTGAACTCTTAGCATAGTATTTCTTTTTGATTGCTTTTTCTTGTTTCTCTTGGTTTTCTTGGGTATCTTTGAGCGATTTATTCATTTCCTCTACCTTTTTGTTTGTAATCTCTAATTGTTTATGGCAGTTTTTCACCTCCTGCTTAAGGTCTTCTATTATTTTCATATAATTCACTTTTGAGTCGGTTTCTTCTAATTCTTCTGGAGTAGGGTGTACAATTCTTATTTCGGGATCCCTGGATTCTGGTGATGTCATGTTGCCTTTCATGTTGGTTGGAGGAAGTCTTGCATTGGCGCCTTCCCATCTCCTCTTTCAAATGGAGCCAGGGGAGGCCTGGTGTCTTGGACCAGTCTTTGCTGTGACTGAGTTTCTGGGTGTATCTCTTTAGTGTAGAAGCAGCGCCCATCCTGTCGAGCTGGAAGTCCTCAGCACCCAAACATGGATGACTGGTAGTCCAATGACCCGCGGACAAAAAGGAGGAACTAGGGGGGCAGGGCAGGGACGAGTAGAACACAGGACACCCTGCCTCACAAGTTGAAGGTGCGCGTGCTCCCTTTCAGTGGTCTTTGAGGCCTGACATGTAGGCAGGCACTCACTGCTCTTGGTTGGAAGCCTTAGTGTAGGAGCAGAAAACTGTTCCTGAGCAAAGGACCTTGCCGAGAATGCAGGCTGGGGGGAGGGGGGGTCGTGTATAAGAAAGGCAGCCCTGCAGAAGGAGCTGGGGGAGGGGGGTTTGCACTCTCTTCCGGGACTATCGCCCCTGGATAGCACACACTCACCCGTCCAGATGGAACTCTTCAGCACCTAAACAGGGCCGCCTGGTAGTCCCGTGATCCAGGGACAGAAGGAAGGACGGGGCAGGCAGTGCAGGATCCAGGAGAACACAGGAGCCCCTGGAGCCCAGGCTGAGGGTGCCGGGCTCTCTTACTGGGGACCTTGAGGCTCACTGCTCTGGGTGGGTAGCCTTAGAGTAGGAGCTTAAAGTAGGAGCTTAAAACTGTTGTTGAGCACTGGTCCTAGCATACCTAGCATAGTATTTCTTAACCTGTGGGTCACAACCCCTTTGAGGTTGAATGACCCTTTCACAGAGGTCACATATCAGATATGCTGTAGGTCATAAGGATCTCTTTTTATAGGGACTCAAGGTGACATTCAAGGTAAAAACAAGAATTAAGTAAAAGAGGGAAAAGGAATCTGCTAACTGTCTCATATCTGGGAAAAACCAATACCAACATCAGCAATGATTGCTTTAATTATTTTAACTTAAATTGGTAAAGTGGGACTGTGTCATACTTTATAAGTATACATTATGGAACTATATAGTAAGAGATAATATGAATTAGTTCAGGTCACAAAAGCCTCTTTCAAATGCAATACTTAATGAAAAATGTTATGCAACTATACATGCATATATAGTTATATAATTTAAATTATCAATTATTTTCTTATTAATTTAAATTTATTTTTAAGTATTTAATAATAATGAAAATGCATGCGAGTACATAAAGTGCCTGGCACAAACATGATGCTATGACTCTATTTCAGTTGTTGAGTACATGCTCAGATTTCAGCAATACCCGTAAATATTCGATGACAAGTACCACATCAGTTTTGAGCACTCTGTTATGCTAAGAATACTGAGAATACATGTTTCTGCTATACCTCCTTAGGTTAAAAAAGTAACAGTCAGGTTGTATTTTCCTAATTATATATACAAAGAATGAAAGCTGAATAATTTTAGTTTTCATGATAATTGTGATTCAATTTTTAAAACATTTTACTAGATATTTGAATATCTTTCAGAAAGACTTCCCGTTTTATGTCAGTTATTTTTTTACTGTATCTCAAGTTTTGTTTTGATTTTATTTTTAAGAAAACAAACTATCTGTTTTCACTTTACATACTAATCCCAATTCCCACTCCTTCCCTTCCTCCCATTCCTTCTACCTTCCTCTCATTATGTCAGTTCTTCTTGACACTTCTTGTATGCATGTTGATTCTATCAACTCTTCTCATTTTGAAGATACTTGTGTCTTGTTTTGCCTTTATAATATTCTGACGTTTATTTTTATGCTTATTTGTGTGTGTGTGCTCACATGTGTTCATGATTTTTTATGTATTTGAGTGCCAAACTTGGATGTCAGTCCTTACTCTCTACTGGGTTTGAGGTAATCTGTTGGTTTTTCACCTCTACATGAACCAGAGTAGCTGGCCTGAGATTTTCTAGAGATCCCCTGTCTCAGCTCCCATCTCAACATAGGAACTCTGGGACTTCAGACACACAGTGCCATATGGGTTGCTGAGATTCAAATCCAACTTCCCACAGATATCCAACAGGACATTTCCTCAGGCATCATTTAAAAATTTTGAGGAAATTAAAGTGAGCATTTACTATCCATACTGCCTCCAGTGTCTTCATGAAGAGATACAGAGATTCTTTCTGGGAGGAACACAAAACTATACAGCAGGCCTCTTTTGTATTATAAGGATACTTCAAATGCATACTTTAGGTAACCCATTGGAAAAAAATTTTAGTGAGGGGTTATCCATAACAATAAATCATTTTTGATATCTAGTGATTTGAAGAGCATTTTGGGCTAAAAGTGCTATAAAAGATTCTAGGTATGAAATTTGATGTTTTTCAGTTTTTCCTAATGTAAATGACTATGTGATCTTTAAAAAAAAATCAGGCGATGAAAGAAGACACCCACACACTGAGACAATGGGGGTGCTCTATTGGGAACTCACCAAGGCCAGCTGGCCTGGGTCTGAAAAAGCATGGGATAAAACTGGACTCGCTGAACATAGCGGACAATGAGGACTACTGAGAACTCAAGAACAATGGCAATGGGTTTTTGAATCTACTGCACGTACTGGCTTTGTGGGAGCCTAGGCAGTTTGGATGCTCACCTTACTAGACCTGGATGGAGGTGGGTGGTCCTTGGACTTCCCACAGGGCAGGGAACCCTGGTTGCTCTTCGGGCTG
>NW_026067919.1:7097320-7098876 GCF_014885135.2 Alexandromys fortis
ATGTGTGTAAGCACCCCAAGGTGCGCTTACCGGGAAGATTCTAGCCTAAGTCCATCCTGGGTCTGAGGAGCTTCATTGCATGCATCTGCCAGGGAGAGCAGAGCATGGCGTCTCTCCAGGAGCAGAGCAGAGTCTGACCTCACTTCCTCTTCCGCCCAGAATTCTATTCTGTTTATTCCGCCCACCTATCTTTTAACCTATCAGGGCCAGCAGTTTCTTTATTGGTCAGCCAATGAAATCAACAGATTGATATGACACTCCCACATCATGAGAAAGACAGGAGGATCTCCGGAGCAAGTTCAGGTTCAGAGACAGATGTTCCCAGGGGAATAGCGAAGAATGTAATAGGGCATGGCATTGAAGGTTCTCCTCCTGCCTCTGTATGTATGCACAGTGATATAACAAACACATGCACGCACGCGCACGCACACACACACAAATATTTTTCAACCATAGGCATTTAAAACTTTCTAAAGAAGAAGTAAAAATGTAATACGGGACAGTTTGAGCTAAAAATCAAGCACTATGTATTTTCTCTTTAGCGCTTAACCAATGATAAACTTTGCCAAAGCCATTTCTATCATCAAAGCAGTTCCTTGCTGTTTTCTGTTTATATTCCAACCTGGAGCAGGGGAAAATAAATGAATAACGTCCTGCTGAAGCACACCTCAAAGGTCTATGGTGATTCTGACCCCTGCTGCCCCAACCCCCCAAGCTGACCCAGTTTTGCTGATACTTGATTTCCTATAAACTTCTCCCCATGTCATGTTTTGTGATGTGAGTTAATCTACTTTTCAATGTATCCCTTTCTCCTTCCTGTTACCCAAGTTCCTGTTGGCAATGCCCTCTCTCATCAAGATACTTTGCTTAACCTTCCTGTCTAAGTACCTGCTGTCTCCTCTCAGCTGATTGCTAGCCCTGTGCCCTGCCATTGTTTGTTTCTCTTCTAGATCTCAAGCTTCCTGGATAGCGCCAGGTCTTACTTATTTTTTGAAAAGCAGCTTTTAACCCCACTGTAAGCCCTGGTGCAACATGTATTTCCAATATTAAAAGTACAACAAATCTTTACTTCCTCCTAAGTTAACCATAGAGCTATCATATGAGCTACAAATTCTATTAGGCACACACCTTAGAGAAATGAAGACACATTTTCATGAAAACGTATCTATGAAGATAGAGAAGATATGGAAATCCTCAACATGTCCTTGAGTAGCATTTAAACAAATTCAGTGCTGTCATTTGATGGAATATTGCAGCGGTCGGATTAATAATCACCAAAAGTAATAGGTATTTGAACAAGTTTAATAACAAAACCAGACTCACGAAACCAAGGTTCCAGCAGAGTAGCCGGCGGAGACAGGAGAGGAAGGGAAGGAAGGGGCGCGCAGCCTCTGCCCGCCCAATATATCAGTAAACATACGCCCGAGGGCAGCCCGCCCCCAAGGGGAGGGCTTATCCCTACATCTCCCTCCTTTTGTCTAAATAAGACAGAACTAACCTAAATACAACTATAAACAATAATAATAAATAATAGATATAACAAACAATATTGAGAA
>NW_026067919.1:7105562-7165562 GCF_014885135.2 Alexandromys fortis
CAAGGCAGAGAGGGAGGGGTTAAGTCCTCTGGCTCTGCGAGAGGAACACAAAGAGCTGCCTGCGAGCCGCAGCAGGCTAGAACCGGTGTGGGGGAGGTGCGCGGAAGCAGGCGGGCGGGCGGGCGAGCAGGAGCTGTGGCGATAGCTGGAACAAAGCCGTGCCTGCTGACCTAAATCGGGCGGGCGGGCGGGCGGGCGGGCAGGAGCTGTGGCGATCGCTGGAGTGACTAAGGGCAGGCAGGCGGGACTCTGTGGCGATCGGGGGGAGTCGGCAGCCTGCGTGCCTGACCTGCTGCGGACACAGCGGGTCTAAAGAGCGGGTGCTGTGCCCCACGTGGGTGCCAAATGCAGCGGTCGGATTAATAATCACCAAAAGTAATAGGTATTTGAACAAGTTTAATAACAAAACCAGACTCACGAAACCAAGGTTCCAGCGGAGTAGCCAGCGGAGACAGGAGAGGAAGGGAAGGAAGGGGCGCGCAGCCTCTGCCCACCCAATATATCAGTAAACATACGCCCGAGGGCAGCCCGCCCCCAAGGGGAGGGCTTATCCCTACAGAATATCATTTGAGAATGAAAATAACAAAATGGTCTATGTGACAGCATAGATGCATCTCAGAAGTATGCTGGTAAAGATGTGATGCTGGTCACAAATGAGCATCTTTATCCAGTCTGCCCAGAAGAGGCAAAGTTACAGTGATAGAAAGGGAGATGGCAGTGCAGGAGCAACAGGTGCCTCTAAAGGATGGAGAAAGTAATTTGATTGATAGATTTATTTGGGGAATGATAAATGCTCTAAAATTATAATGATATACTTATGGTAAGACTATCATTGTGGTTAGAACTATGTGTTTGTAAATATATTTTTTAAAACATTTAATACATAAGTACACTCACTTCAATCTGTATGTTTTTACATTCTTGGTGTGGGAGGTCCTTCTGTTTGTGTGTTACTTTTCTTGGTTAATGAATAAAGAAACTGCCTTGGACTGTTGATAGGATAGAACTTAAGTAGGCAGGGAAACGGAACTGAATGCTGGGAGAAAGAAGGGTGGAGTCAGAGAAACACCATGGATCCGCCACTGGAGATGTGATGAAACTTTGCTGGTAGACCATGACCTCATAGTGATACACAGATTAATGGAGATGTGTTAAATTAAGATGTAAGAGTTAGCCAATAAGAAGTTAGAGCTAATGGGCCAAGCAGTGATTTAATGAATATGGTTTCTGTGTAGTTATTTTGGTTCTGGATAGTGGAGACAAATAATCGGCCCCTGGAACACAAAGTCAACAATGTTGGCCAGTTGGCTTTGGATCGCCAAGTGGTCTGATCTTTCCTGAACAGTACCTCCACCTCCCTAATAATTCATTGGTTGCCTGTAATTGTTGTGTAGGATTAAGGCCTCTTGGGCTTTACCACATTTATATTAACATGTCATGCCTGTTGTTGTCCTGGTTGAACTATGTTTAGAAAGTCATGTTGGTGAGACTTTATTATATGCATATAAATATATGTCTGTAACAACAAGTGATGAAAAAGGAGGTGATGAATTTGAAAATGAGTTATGAGGGTTATATGGGAGGGTTTAGATGGAGAAAAAGGCAAGGGGAAATTATACAATTATATTATAATCTCAAAAAACAAAAGAAATAATTAGATAGACGTATATGTGTCCTTTAAAATCATTATACCCTCCAAATAAGTAAACAATATATGTTTCATATATCTTTCTCAAAAATAAATCTGTCTATAGTAGTCCCCTGTGGTGCCATTATAGCTTGAATAGAAAGTATCTTATATGAGCTCTTGCTTTTGAACACTGGATTGCTAGCTAGTAATCCTCTGACTTTGATTTCTTTCCACATTAATTCATGACCTTTTACCTTTTCACTCTAAAGATTCTTCATGCCTTCTCTTCAGCACATTAGAATTGCTGACACGGTGACTCTTGCACTCTGGGACCATCATTAAGTGCATGGACATAGCACTCTGACACACTGACAGTTGATCCTGTAACCAAGACAGTTCCTAAGTGCTTAATGGGGAGAGGGAACAGAAGTGTGGGTTGCTTGCTGAGAAGGACAGCACAGGTCAGCGTGAGATTTCATCGTGCATCTAGTGCATGTGCACAATTTAAAACTGTGAAGTATTTCTAGACTTTGCTCTTAATATTTTCAGGATATGGTAGACTACAGGCATTTTATAAAAAAAAAGAAAGTAAAAAATGATGGAGGCTGAATAAGGGGAATAGAGTAGGTACATATGCATTTGAAACTCAAAAAATAATCTGTCACATGTAATGAGTTCAACAGTCTCTCCTCACATTCACCGTGTATGAAGGAGGAATCTGAGAATATGAACATAGATAAACTTGGGAAACATCATGTTTACAGTAAACAACTAAAGCTGCTCTGTGCTATTATAAAAAGTATTTTACATTAGGAAACATCCCATGGACCTCAGCAGATGGTCTTAAGGTCAAAACAACCTCATCAGTTCAGGTGAAACCAAATGACAATGTACAAATTTGTTACTTGCCATGTCCTAATACTGGCCCAGGACTCAGTGGCCAAGTGATGGAGGAGGGTCATCTTTCTATCTGTTGTTTCATTGCTTAATTAACAAAAAAAAAAAAAAAACCTGCTTGGCCTATGATAGGACAGAGAATTAGGTAGGCGGAAAAAAAAACAGAACAAAATGCTGGGAGAAAGAAAGCCGAGTCAGGCAGTCGCCATAATTTTCCTATTGGACATAGATGCAGGTTAAGATCTTCCCTGGCAAGACACCTCATGGTGTTATAGGGATATTATAAATGGGTTAGATCAATATGTAAGAGCTAGCTAATAAGAGGTTATAACTAATGGGCCAAACAATGTTTAAAAAAATACAGTTTCCATGTAATTATTTCGGGTATAAAGCTAGCCATGCGGGTGGCCGGATACCAGGAACGTAGCCGCATAGCTCCTATTACAACAGCCAAGGGTTTCCTCTTCCACCATAGAGCTTATGGAGTTATGTTGTGTTTGTCGAGTTCTTAGCTTTTATGTTTTTTCTGCATGGCCAAAGTGGCTAACTCTGAGCCAATTGACCATCGTGGAACTTTGCCTCCTAACACAACCTTGGAAAGAAAAAGAGTTAATTTTTATGTTTTTTTTAAACAAATAAACAAATAAATAGTGAGCTGATGAGTCAGGGCACCAAGCTAACTTGAAAAAGGATTACTTTCTACCATCATCCCCAGAAATCTGTTAAACAATTTCTTAGTCATTCTTCCAATACCATCTTTAAAACAACATAAGAGAATTTATTACTAAATATCAAAGAGAAACTGCTACACTGTAAGTATAAAAACAGAAAAATTAAGACTGACAGATAATTTTCAGTCATGACAAAAAAATAATTCACACATATTAGAAGATTAACCTGAAGCAAAATAGGCACTAAGCATGTAGGTCTTGAAGAACTTTGTTCCAGAATCTAACAAATCTCCAATTTTTGAGTGGGCTTGGTGCTATGGGCCTTTCCACATACAGCACTTCCACCAGGCACCAGAAAGATGACAAAGATGTCAAAGAAACTACTGGTCAACAACGGCCCTATGAGGCCCACATTTGTGTTTCTTCTAAATTAAAATGTTCTAACTCAAGATTTACTCATATCCTCTGTGATTATGGCTCCTTCTGCCTTGGACTGAGCTTACTTGGGGCTAAATCTAGGGTGGACTTTGATAAATGACCTGAGAAGCCTATCTCAGATCCACGCGGACCTTACAAGTGTTTTGGGGCTGTGATTTGCAATCTTCTTCTAGTTTGCAGTGCTCAGCAGCATTGCTGTTAATACACAACGTATTATTTCAGGTGGCTGTGTTTAAAGATCCTTGCTTGTCTTTATCCCCAGATTATCATAAAGCAGTATAAGCAGAGAGCATCAGGCCCCTCCTTATGAAAATGGAGGGTTTATCCTCCCACTCAAGATATTTTACTAAGCTGTGAGGTTCTGAGTGGGACACAGTGATTTTAGGATGTGTTTGATCTCTCAGGAAAGTCTGCATTGTATAATGATTTGGGAGATACAATTACTAAATGGAAAGATTTTATTACATTTTGGAGAAACCCCCAGATGTTGTATGTTCTGGAAGAAGTACTCTGTTATAAAGCAAACATCTGTAACATCACTCCCATGTGCCAGTGCTCCCTACACAAGCAAAAACTTGAATCCAGAGGACATTAGGGGAAATGACTAATGAGAGTCTAAGAGTAACCCTGAAGAATCCAATAGTGAAAAGTCATGTGATAAATTGTTCCCAGTCTGAGTTCCCTTCAGGTATTAGATGTCTTCAGAAAGCCCCAGTTCATGGTGCCCAGTTCACCCTGACAAGGTTGTCATGTCCATTGCAACATGCTACAGAACAAACAGCATGGGATTGCTGCCCTCAGAAGGAACAAATTCAAGTTCCCTAGCTGTCACATACTCACATCTGGAAGAAATGTGGATTTCTCTCTTTTCATATGGATGAAAGTGACTTATTACAGCTCTGCTGGCTCTGCCAGAGCCCCTGGAAAAGTCATGGGCCCTGGACTTTAAAGGTTCACATTGTGAAGCTCCCTTCTTTTTTTTTTTTTTTTGTAATATAATTTTTATTGAAAAAAAAATTTCTGCCTTCTCCCCGCCTCACATTTCCCGCCCCGTCTCCCTTTTCCCTCCCCCTCCTCCCATTCCTCTCCCCCTCCCCCCACTCCTCTCCCCCTCCCTCTCCAGTCTGAGGGGCAGTCAGGGTTCCCTGCCCTGTGGAAAGTCCAAAGTCCTCCCCCCTCC
Organism: Alexandromys fortis; assembly: GCF_014885135.2. NCBI lineage: Eukaryota > Metazoa > Chordata > Mammalia > Rodentia > Cricetidae > Alexandromys > Alexandromys fortis. Next base: position 7,110,379 of record NW_026067919.1, read on the forward strand.
ATCCTGGTCTAGGAAGGTGAACATCCAAACTGGCTAGGCTCCCACAACGCCAGAACATGAAGTAGGATCAAAACCCAGTGCCATTGTCCTTGGCTTCTCAGCAGCCCTCATTGTCCGCCATATTCAGAGATTCCGGTTTTATCCCATGCTTTTTCNGGGTGCACCCCTTGTGGTCCTGACTTCTTTGCTCATATTCTCCCTCCTTCTGCTCCTCATTGGGACATTGGGAGCTCAGTCCGATGCTCCAGTGTGGGTCTCTGTCTCTATCTCCATCCATCGCCAGATGAAGGTTCTATGGTGATATGCAAGATATTCATCAGTATGGCTATAGGATAGGGTCATTTCAGGTTCCCTATCCTCAGCTGCCCCAGGAACTAACTGGGGACATCGCCCTGGACACCTGGGAGCCCTTCTAGGCCCAAGTCTCTTGCCAACCCTAAGATGGCTCCCTTAATTAAGATATGTGCTTCCCTGATCCCTATCCAACCTTCCTTTATCCCAATCATCCCGTTTCCCCAAGTTCCCCCCAACCTCCCCTTCTCACTTTTCTCTCCCCATCTCCCCTTACTCCCCTCCCACCCCACCCCCAAGATCCCAATTTTTGCCTGGCAATCTTGTCTACTTCCCATAACCAGGAGGCTCCCTTCTTAATCATGTAGTCATATCTGCTAATATATTCTATATCCTGTCCATCAAAAAAGGAACAAGGAGATCTCCAATATTATATTGGGTGTTTTCAAAATGCAGAAATAAGAATTTACCTATGGAGTCAGAAAATCCATTATCCAAAATATTTTCTCATGTTCCTTTTGCTGTTCCATGTATTAGAGAGAGTGCCACTCCTCACTAATTGTAAAAAGTAACAATAAATTCTAAATCATTATAGCAAGGTATTGTGTTCCCCCCCAGAGTGAACCCATAAGTCTCTCTTGTTACATTACACTCCCATATCCTGGGCTCTCCTTCTGTTTCTTTGGTATAGACCAATCCCTATGGGCACTGAGGCTTCCCTTCATCTCCACCCCTTACAAGTCAGCAGGCCTGGAATGTCTCTCTGCCTGTCCCCTACATGAGAGGATTAATGAGACTCAGTTTACCCTAAAAGCTAAGTTTCCATCTGTCTAGTTCTGGGATATTTTGGGGTGTGCTGCCCCTATGTCCATGGAGAATGCTTACACTTCAGTGTTTCTTTGGTGCTCTCCTTCCCTCCAACACCAGCTCTTTTACCATTTTTCCAATATCTACCATAAAAGCCACTATAATTACAGTTATTATTATTATCATCTGGGAAATTGAACACACAGAAAGCATTTTCTATTGAACTCTGCAGGAGAAAAGAAACAAATTGCTTGAAGGAGAAAATTGAATTTTATCTCTTAGGCTCTGGAATGTGTATAATTCCAGGAAGACTTCGGATAAATAGAAGACATCTTGTGCTGTTTAGATTTGTCTTTTCCATTCTAAAGAAGACATACAAGTAACTAACAGGAATACCAAATAGGCATTCAACATCGGTTTTCCTGTTGATGAGTTGGAGAGAAGGGAACATTTTGTAACAGCTGGTAGGAATGTAGGAACAATGAACATGAAGAACAGAATGGAGATACCTAAAAAATAAAAATAGGACTGACATATGATCATATTAGTAATACCACTAATATGTTTGTTGGTGTCCTTCAGTATCCATGCAATAACGATGCTAGGATGCCCTTCAGACACCTCCTAAATGCCTCAAAACAGGCCAAGATTATTTATAATACAAATGCTATGCCAAACATGCTAATACCACATAGTTCAATGGAAAAAGAAAAGATGTTTATACATGTTCCTTACATGCGTGATTGCCATAGGCCTCACCACACAGCCTATACATGATGCAAGGGGAGCATGTGCTGGAGTCACGTGTGCTGTGAGCTGGCTGGAAACTGCCGTAGGGTGCCCCGCTCACACTTCATGTGCTTGCCTCGGTATGCGGTTCTATCACAACACTGCACACACAAGTTTTGTTTTCTGGAAGGTTTTTTATTTTTTTAAACTCACAACAATTTTTAAAGAGTGGAATTTTCTAGAGGCCAAAATTTCAGCCAACATTCAATCACATGATCATTCTGCTTATATTTCTTAATTTATCTTTTAAAAAATTCTCTTTTGTCTCATTTTTCATGCCAAATACATTTTCCAGTACCTCCCGTCCTCCCATTCCCTCCACCTCCCCCATCCCACTGTTTTGAGGCAGGACCAAGGGCCTCCCTACTATATCTAGGCCAAGCAAGGTATCCCTCCTAAGAGAAAGGGTTCCAAAAGCCAGTAAAAGAAGTAAGGATAAATCCTGGTCACATTGCCAGTGGCCTCACAGTCTACCCCAGCCATACAATGGCCACCTACATTCAGAGAGCCTAGTTTGGTCCAATGCTGTTTCCTTCACTGTCAGGCCAGAGTTGGTGAGCTCCTATTAGCTCAGGTAATTTGTTTCAGTGGGTATCCCCATCAAGGCCTTGATCTCTTTGCTTATATTCTCACTCCCCCCTCTCTTTGACTGGATTTTGGGAGCTCAGCCCAATGCTCCAGTGTGGTTCTCTGCATCTCTTTCCATCAGTTGCTGGATGAAGGTTCTGTGATGACATTTAAGATATTCATCAATCTGACTACAGGCCAAGGCCAGTTCGAGCACCCTTTCCAGATGCAGAAAAGCTAGGTCGGTCCCATGCCAGCTCCTTAGCTGTCAACCTAGAGTCCATGAGCTTTCACAGCTCAGATTATCTGTCTCTGTAGGTTTTCCCATCATAATCTTGACACCGTCCTCCTTTGCTCATAGAAACCCTCCTCACTTTCTTCACCTGGACTCCTGGAGCTTGGCCCAGTACTTTGCTGTGGATCTCTGTATCTGTTTCCATCAGGTACTGGATGAAGGCTCTATGATTACAATTAGGGTAGACACCAATCTGATTATAGGGGAAGTCCTCTCCAGGCACCCTATCTATTATTGCTAGGAGTCTTAGCTGGAGGGTCATCCTTGTGGGTTCCTGGGAACTTTCCTGGCATCTGGTTTTTCTCCCTAACCCCATTATGGCCCATTCTTACCAAGATATCTCTTTCATTGCTCTTTTCCTCCATTTTACCCTCAACTTGACCATCCTGATCCCTCATGTTCCCATCCCCTCCCCTTTACTCTTGCCCCACCCCCAGTTTACTCAGGACCTCTTATCTATTTCCTCTTCTCAGGGAGATCCTCATGTCCCTCTTGGGGTCTTCCTTGTTACCTAGCTTCTCTGGGACTGAGAATTATAGGCTGGTTATTCTTTGCTTTACATCTAATATCATTGTAACTTATAAAAATTCATTTGCAATTGGTAGAAGTCCCCAAGCATGGAAATTGAGATCATGGAGGAAGATCTATTTATGCAAAAACACAGAGATCAGGATCCTGCATAGACAGGTATTTCCATGTTCATGGTAACATCACACATGATGGGCCACATAAGGAAACAGCCTGACCCTGTTACCCACTTGCAGTGCACAGTAGTTTTCTTTTTTATGAAATATATTTCTTCATCCATTAAAAGAAAGGGGAAGCAAATAGCACTGAATATTAGGACACATAAGACACTGAATATAAGTTCCTGTCTTGTAAAATTATTACCTCATTTTCACTTGTATACCAGTTATTCAGATTAGGTGAACTAATAAACACATACATTTGGTTTCATTGATAGAGTTTGTATATATTTTGGTTTATGTGTCTGAAAGAAATCACCCATGATGCTGTCTGGAACTGTGGGAAAGTTTACAAAATAAAGATTTTCTGATTCCATTACTCCATACACACACACACACACACACACACACACTTGCATGTGCACTTGTACATATGTGTGCACAACATTATTACAGTATTTGACTCTCCTTGTATCACTGTTCAGCATGGTATTTCTGATACTTTTGCTTAGTATTTGTTTTAAAACATATAATAATTCTGTTATGAACTTTTCCAGTGTTTGCATCGTCAATACTGGTATATCACCTCATCCCTAACACTGATTATTTTACTCTTTCTCTTATTATTTCTTGATCAATTTTAGTGAAGGTTTATATTTTAGTATGCTTTTCATTCAGTATAAAGCCTATTGATTTTGTTCATTCTCTTTACTGTAGGTTATTTTCTACATCATTAATTTCTGCTCTTACCTGCTTTCCTTTCTTCCTTTCTGTATTACTCAAATTTAATATGCTATTCTACTGCATCTAGCAATCAATACATAGAAAAAGGCCTTCAACGCTTTACCTTTTCTAATACACATTTAAGTTGCAATTTTTCTTCTTTTTATTGTAGTAAAAATGATGTAACTAAAAGACACAGGTAATAAGCATACAATTTGATACACTGGCAGATCTTTTTCCATAGAGCCTTTAGCATAATCTGTCCATAATACATGGTTCTACAACATCATGAAATTTCTTTGTAGTCTTTTTCTTATTGCTTCAACCCCAAAGAATTACTACCATTTTGCTTTCTAACACAATAGATTTTTTCTTACCTACATTTTAAACAAATAGAATGATATAACATGTGCTACTGATCATGTCTCTTTCTTTCAACATGTTAAATTTTATTGTTTTTAAATGTTTGTTTTAAAATAATGAAATAAAAGTTGTGATCTGATTGTCAGTCAACCATGCTCCTACATGTAATCCCACTAAAGTCATTTGTTCATGAACCTGCACTTGTATTGGGTACTGGTGTAGGAGGGTCCTCTGTCTATGTGTTACTTTTATTGGTTAAATAAAGAAGCTACCTTGGCCTTTTGATAGGACAGCAGCTTAGATAGGCAGAGTAGACAGAGCAGAATGCTGGGAGAAAGGAGGCAGAGTCAGAGAGCCACCTGCCATGAAGCTGCCAGGTCAGACATGCTGAATCTTTCCCAATAAGCAATGAGCTCATAGTGACATACAGATTTTTAAAAATGGGTTGAATCAAGATATGAGAGTTAGCCAATAAGAGGCTAGAACTAATGGTCCAGGCAGTGTTTAAATGAGTACAGTTTCCGTGTAATTATTTTATGTAAAGCTAGCTGGGAACCAGGTGGCAGGAAGTGGCACACTGCTCCTTTTACTACAGGGTACTTTCCTTTTCCCCCTTTTATTAAACATAGATTCTTTTCTCATAAAACATAACCTGAATACAATTTCCCCTACTTCTACACCTTCCATTTCCTCCCCAACTCATTTCTCATTCAGATTCATTCTTTTTCTTTCATTCGAAAATAACAGACTTCTAATTGATAATAACAAAACATAATAAATAAGACATATTAAAATAAGACAAAAGTCACTATACTGAAGCTGAGCAAGACAGTCAGCAGAAAAATAAGAGTCTCAAATCAGGCAAAAATATTAGACATTCACTCATTCACACATTCAGGATTCCATCAAACAACTAAATTGAAAGCTAACGTATATATGTTGGGAACCTGGTACAGACCTGTTATAGACCCTGTGACTGTGAGTTCATGCAAGCTTTGCTCAGTTCTTTCAGGGAGCTTTGTTCTCATGGTGTATTCCACCCACTGTGTCTCTGCTATTCTTGCCTCCTCTTCTTCTTAAGGCCCACTCCATAAAACAGAACCCATACTTAACACTGTTTGAGCGACCAAGAGCCAGAGACTAGATAGCTCAGAGACCTAAGGTAACACCAAACACTACTGGTCTTTTTAAAAAGTACCAATAAAATGATTCCTATCCCAATAGATTAGTGCTTTATTCAGTCATCATTAGCGAAGTTTACTCTGTCAACAGAGAGAAACAGAAACAAAGACCCACAGGCAAACATTATGAGAATCTAAATGGATGTCTCTATCAAATGTCTCCTCTCAGAACTCAGGGAAATCCTGAAGAAGAAAAAGCAGAAAGGCCATTAAATTTTTTGAGTATTTACTGACTATCGATAAATTGTTAAAACAACTAGTTGAATAAACTACACAAAGATGAATTGCAAAAGGTACCATGAAAAAAGAGAGAGTCCCCAGCTCACTAACTGCAATTTTAATGTGTGTGTTGTATGCATGTGCATGTACTGAAATACAAAACAGGCATCATTAGGATGTTAATTTTATCTTTACAGACTATGATTAGGAGATCAAACACCAAGTGGAACCATAAAAACAGTCTTTATAAAAATGATCTTCCTCTGGGGAAGGGAACAGATAAATCTATTGACAACTCCTATTTCCTAGGGTCTCTATGGTACTATGGTACTATGACATACATTATTGTGTCTATCTTTATAATAATTTCATGCAGAAAATGTTATTAGAATTTTTTGACTCTTAAGAAAACTCTGTTTAGAGAAATTAGTTTTCTGAAAAATCCCATTTTTAGTGACAGGAAAAAGTTTGATATCAAATCCAATTAAATCTATCAAACTTGAAAGCCTATGCTTATGAGAATTAACTACAGGGTGTATTTTTTCTCTTTTTATTAGAATACATTAATTTTTATTACATATATTTATCTATTGTGCATGCACACATGGGTATATTTGTATCTCTGTGTTGTATATGTATGTGTGTCTGTGTGTTGGATATATATGTATGCAAATGTTGTGTGTGTAAGTATATGTATATGTGTATATTGTGTGTTTTGTATGTATGTATCTGTGTGTATATGTATGTTTTGTGTGTGTGTTTGTGTATGTATGTGCATCTGTGTGTATGTGTGTTTTATGTGTGTATATGTGTGCTTTGTGTGTGAGTGTTTGTATGTGTGTTTACCTGTAGATGTCAGGGGAGTTGGTTCTTCCCATGCGGTTTCCTGCTTAACACATGGAGCCATCTCTTCAGCCCCACATATACTAAAACAAGGGGTTTCATTGGGACATTTTGAACTATGTTTTTAAGGTGTTTTCATCATATTTATTTCCCATGATTTTCTCCTATATACTCTCACTACTCAAATAGAACTAGTCTTCCTTTCAGTAATAAATCCTCATTTTTACTCCAGGCTACTTCTTAGATGGAGTGGATCTAATAGATACAAACAGTGATAAAGTATTTTTTTTCTAATTGCAGATATTTAAAAGTGGAGCTATTACCTTTAGATTTTTACTTATAAGCCAATTTTCTTCTGAATTTATGAAAAAGTTTAAAACTTGAAGGAAATTAATATGTATATGTTAAAGTCCTCCTTGAGTAGCTGAAAATATTATTCCCTTTTTAGGTATTTTATTAGCATATATAACTTTAATAAATACAAAAAGTTCTTTGATCATACTTACCTCAGTAATCCTATTCTCTCTTATCCACACCATACATCCATCACCTGGGTTTTAGTTGCTTTCATCTAAAAAGCCTGGAGGCCTAGATGATGCCCTACATAGTAGATACCTTTGAATTGAGTAGAGCCATGACAGGTCAATTTTTCTTTGGGGCTATATTTTTATGATGTATGTCAACTCATGTTAAGCATTGTAAAAGTTTTTATACCAGGGGTCAACAAGGATTGTAGGACTCTCAGCAGAGGATGGATGAAATGCAAAATCTCGAGGAGACTCTGGACATGCAACATAGGTTGGATTTGTCCTGCAGAGTTGCAGAGATCCATTTCAGCCCAAACACTACAGAGCAAGGTAATGGGGGGGATTAAGTCGATAGACACACAGTTAATCCATCCTTCCCTTGTTTGGCTAAGCCAAAATGATGGCATTTCCCATCAGTATTCAATTAACCTCATCTGGCCAGAGTTTCTCGGAGTTAAGAATTTCCAAATGACTACATCTGCTCAGTGAAATATATTCCAAATCATATGCGAATTCCAGGGTGGACAGTAATCCCTTTTGTTTGTGCTGCTGTAGCGGTTTAACACAGAACACTACACAACAAATGCATTATGGAAGAAGTAGCACAGGAAGGCAGACACTCTGGAATGCCTCCCATGGCTGCAGCAAAGTTGGAGTGAATGAGATATAAACTATTATTGAATCCAGCTCCTGAAATATTGATGTCTTGTTTCTGCAGAATAACTTAATCTATCCTGATTAATATACCCAGCAACTCCAGGGTGCTCCATCTATCAAGATTCTGCTGATTCTAATGAACTTACTCAATGGATCTGTTTGTGCTTCAGAATGGAGAAGGGAAAATACACATCACATCACAGTAAAGCCTCATTGTGTCCTCCAAGGAGAGGCTATTTATTGGCTCAAACTGTGGAGAAAAACCTTGATTCTTGGCTAATTTTCTAAAGACTCACGTGCGGAGAGGAGGAAGCCATGAGTGAATGTGTAAGGAATGAAGGAAGCACTGCGTGAACAGCATATGTGTTGTTGACATGACTACAGCTATGTCAAGGGACTCCGTGCCTCAGAACACAGGAATGGTGAAGCAGAAGGGGGGCGCAGACATAACACAAAGCCTTTCTCTGGTCCAGAGTGCAAAGGCTGACAGTGTATACAGAAGCCATCACCCCTGCTTCCACATCCTGATGACTGCAACCTGAGACTGCTTCCCTACAGAGACTGCATTCTGAGATTGGCTAAACCTGCCTCCTTGTTCAGTTGGATGCAATAAATTTGCCTCCTCCATTCAGACGTCAAACAAACGCATTGCGTTCCTGCAGTGTCTCATAGGAGCCTTCCACCAGAGAGAACCCAGCCCCCCAGTTCCAGCTCTTCTGTTTGTGTGCCTGTGCCTGTCCTTTCTTCCTTTCTTCATCATGCCAGTCACGTTTCCAGGACCAAGCTGTGAAGAACTTAGCACACTTACTTTATTATGCATCAAGAATTATCCGCTCTTCCTTTCACAGATCTGTCTCCCCCTATTGTTCTCTCCACTCATGTTTCAATGATGCCAGCCTCTCCAACAAATGTCCTATCATTGATTACAAGCCTTTCCTTGTCTTGTTTTGTCTTATGACAGACTACAGAATGGGAAAAAAATCTTTAGCAACCCCATATCAGATGGGGCTTTGGTCTAATCTCCAAAATACACAAAGAAATTGGTCATCAAAAGAACAAATAATCCAATTTTAAAAATGGAGTACAGACCTAAACAGAGATCTCTCAACAGAGGAATCTAAAATGGCTGAAAGACACTTAAGGAAATGTTCACCATCCATCCATAGTCATCAGAAAAATGCATATCAAAACAACTCTGAGATTCCATCTTACACCTGTAAGAATACCCAAGATCAAAAACACTAATGACAACTTATGCTAGAGGGCTTGTGGGGTAAACGGAACACTCCTGCATTGCTGATGGGAATGCAACCTGGTACAGCCCCTTTGAATGTAACTGTGGCAATTTCTCGGAAAATTAGGAAACAACCTTCCTCAAGACCCAGTAATACCACTTTTGGGTATATATCCAAAGCATGCTCAATCATGCCACAAAAACATGTGCTCAACTATGTTCATAGCAGCTTTGTTTGTCATAGCTAGAACTTTGAAACAACCTATATTCCCCTGGATAAAAGAATGGATAAGAAAAATGTGGTACATTTACACAATGGAATACTACACAACAGAAAAAATAATGACATTTTGGATTTTTCAGGAAAATGGACGGAGCCAGAAAACATTATTTTGAGTGAGGTAACCCAGACACAGAAAGACAATTATCACATGTACTCACTCATAAGTGGTTTTTAAACAAAAAGCAAAGAAAACCAGCCCACAAGTCACGATCCCAGAGAACCTAGACAACAATGAGGACCCTATGAGAGACTTACGTAGATCTAATCTACATGGGAAGTAGAAAAAGACAAGATCTCCTGAGTAAATTGGGAGCATGGGGACCTTGAGAGAGGGTTGACAGGGAGGGGAGAGGCAGGGAGGGGAGAGGCAGGGAGGGGAGAGGCAGGGAGGGGAGAGGCAGGGAGGGGAGAGGCAGGGAGGGGCACAGAGAACAATGTAGAGCTCAACAAAAGCCTTTCCTTGTTTCTCATTACTTTCTTCCTCCAAACTAATTTTAAAATTATTTAATTTGATGCTATATTAGGACTTCAGTAGCAACTATATAATGTATAATGTCATGCAATATACCTGAAATAATGAATATTTTTATAACACTTAACTGCAGTGTTCAGGAACTCCTCCTTCATGTCCTCTACCTCAGTTTATGCCTTCAGGTTCCTGCCTTGACTTTAATTTGCAAGAGGTCATAAACCCTTTCCTTTCCAAGTTACTTATGGGAAGTAACTTTAAGTTACTTATTCCAATTCGGTGTTATAATTTTCTTGACAAAAGTGTAAAACACCTCTCATCATGGTCAACCCATACTATTTTATTAATTTGGTTGTTTCATGAATAGAGGCTGGCTCACTATTGTTGCTAGTTTTACTGTTAATATTCATAGCAGTGCAAACATAGCAATAAATCAATTGTATAGCAAAAGATGGATGTAAAAATTGTATATTTTTATTTTAATTTTACATAGTATAATAAAATTAATAATATATAGCTTTATATATTTACATATCTGTGCAATGTATGATGGCTAATCTTCATTTCCAGCTTGATGGTAAGAATCACCATAGAAACAAAACCTCTGTGTTTTCCAGATATTTGGATTGCACCATATCATGAGTTGGAGTTCCAAACTAAATGAAAAGAAGAAAGCTGGTGGAGCAGTGACATTTGTCTTTCTCTGCTTCCTGACTTTAGAGACAATGCAGCTGCCTGACCTTCCTCTGGCCTGATGTTTTCAAACCATCAATTAAAATAAACCCTTCTATCAGGAAGTTGATTTTCTGCAGCTGTTCTGTCACAGACACAAGAGTACTAATTGATTCACACAGAAATGACCAAACTGTCTTCCAAACATTTACCTGTAGACCCACAGATTAGCAAAACTTCTTTTTGCAGTGGATGGTAGTTAACTCAAAGGCTCACAACTAGTCCAACTGTAGAGAATAAAGGACTGTAAAGTGCCGTCACTACAAAGGACATCTATATCATACTGCTTCCATCCAAGGTTCTGGAAACATAATGAAAGAAAAGATGAAGAAATTGCAAGAGTGATTGCTGGAGAGAACTGCGAAGCAATGTTTTCAGAGCCATTACGGCCATGAACTCACAGCAGCTGGGATCCAGCCAGTCAGAATTCCAGTATGGGTAGGAGAAGGGCTCATGAAACCCATTCCTACCTGAGGAGATATTGGAAGCTGATGGCTTGAAGGGAAGGAGAGCCAGTTTCTTCAAAGCTGTTTCACCTCATAAGTTGCCCATATTTCCACTGATAAGCCTGTACCCACTCACATATTCATAGAAATAACTGGACTTGGCAGGTAATAAAGGAAGAAGGAAATGAAATTGGGAGCAGACCATGGTGGAGATGGTCCAAAAGGAGTTGATGAGAAAGGAAAGAGTAAATATGACCAAATACATTGTGTAAACGTATGAAATTGTCAGAGAACTAATAAAAATAATATACCACCCAAAATAGGCAGAGAGAAACGAGTAGTATCCAAGTCAGGGTTTCTTTCATTGTTGCAAAAAAAAATCATGAGCAAAAATAACTTGGAGAGGAAAGGGTTTACGACCTCTTGCAAATTAAAGTCAAGGCAAGAACTTAAGGCAGGAACCTGAAGGCATAAACTGAGGAGGAGGACATGGAGGAAGAAGATGATTGAAATCCTCTGCAGTGTTTGCTCAGCCTGTTTTCTGATATGGCACAATATCACCTGCCCAACAATGGTGCCACTCATAATAAGCTGCCAACTGCAGCATGGTACAATGAGCATGACAACCTTGTCAGTGTGAACTCCAGGCACCATGAACTAGGGCTTTCCCAAGACATCTAATACCTGAAGGGAACTCAGGCTGGGAACAATTCATCACATGACTTTAAACTATTGGATTTCTTTAGCTCCCATTAGTCATTTCTACTGTCTCTGGATTCATTTTTTCACTTGTGTAGGAAGCATGGGCAATGGGAGTGATGTTACAGATGTTTGCTTTATAATGGAGTATTCCTCCCAGAAGATAGACATTTGGGAGTTTCTTCAAAATATAATAAAATAACTTTCTATTTAGTACTTGTATCTCCCAAGTCATTATACACTGCAGACTTTCCTGAGAGATCAAACACATCCTAACAACACTGTGTTCCCTCAGAACCTCACAGCTGAGTAAAAGGTCTTCGTTGGGAAAATAAAACCTCCACTCTCATAAAGACGGGCCTGATGCTCTCTGGTCATACTGCTTTGTGACAATTTAGGGATACAGACAAACAAGGATCTTTAAACACAGTCACCTGAAATAACCCGTTGTGTATTACCAGCAATGCTGCTGAGCACTGCAATCTAGAAGGAGGTTGCAAATCACAGCCCCAAAACACATGTAAGGTCCGCCTGGAACTGAGATAGGTTTCTCAGGTCATTTATCAAAGTCCACCCTCCAGTCCCATGTAAGATCAGTCCAAGGCAGAAAGAGCAATAATCACAGAGGACATGAGTAAATCTTAACTTAGAACATTTTAATTTAGAAGAAACACAAACGTGGGCCGCATAGGGCCATTGTTGACCGGTAGATTCTTTGGTTATCACTCGTCATCTTTCTGGTGCCTGGTGGAAGTGCTGTATGCGGAAAGGCCCACAGCACCAAACTCACTCAAAATTTGAGATTTGTAAGATTCTGGAAGGAAGATCCCCAAGACCAACGTGCTTAGTGCCTAATTTGCTTCTGGTTAATCTCCTAGGATGTGTGGGGTTTTTTGTTGTTGTTGTTGTTGTTGTGACTGACAATTATCTGTCAGTCTTTATTTTTCTGCTATTTTTTTCATTTATAGTGTATCAGTTTCTGTTTGATATTTAGTCATAGTTCTACAAATCGCACCATTATACAGTAATTGCTTAGCCATCTTTTCAAAAGTGACTTATAAGAACCAAGGGATCTGGTAAAGGCTACACCAAAGTCCAGGCATTTGGGCATTATTGCTTTGTGAATAAAGTGACTGTCTTTTCCTGTAGAATTTTTGCTGTATTTTACTTCCCTTCTATTACATATTTTGGAATTAATTCCCTAGTTCAGAACAGTTTCCCACTGCCGGGTTTTGTTCTTCTTTCTAGGTAAGCGCAGAGGTCTGCCTTCCTGTAATTATCTTTATCAGCTGATATTGGTCAATGCTTAGGGCCCAGGCATAAAGCATTTCATTTAAGATATTCACAGATACCTAAGGACATAGAATTACTACTTGCCCAAACTGCTGCTCTGGTTTTACCCCAAGATCAAAACTGCTGATAACAGAACTCTGGAAATACAACGTAACATTATAAGCTCAATGGTGGAAAAATAAACCTTTGACCACTGAGCCCTGAGTCAGAATCAGGATGTGGAGATAAAAATTTGTACAAGTTCACTTGGATCAACTAAACTGATGAGGTTGTTTTGACCCTGGAACCCTCTGATATGGCCCTTAAGGTGCATTGCAATGTAAACTACTTTTATAATAATACCAAATAGTGGCTATAGTTGATGTCATTTCAGAGATTAGTTCATGATCCGCTGGTCCCATTTTCCTGGGCCTGTTGCAAAGCAGAACCAGGATTATTAAGGGATAAAGTTCCTTAATTCATATCAACCAAAAAGCAGAAAGGGTGATTGACAAAAATGGCCAGGACAAACTACTTACTAAAGTCACTCCACAGTGACCCACTTTCTCCCATGTGACCTCATTTCTCATAGTCCTAACACTTACTAATAGTCCATTCAAGTTTTAATCCATTGGTGTATTAATGCACTAATGAAAGCAAAAGCCTCATGATCTAACTACTTTCCAAAATTCTAACCTGAACAATTCTGAATTGAGGACAAAACCTGTTGTAAAAGGAGCGGCGGGGCTGCGTCCCCGGCAACCGGCCGCCCACATGGCTAGCTTATGCCCGAAATAATTACACGGAAACTGTATTCTTTTAAACACTGCCTGGCCTGTTATCTGTAGCCTCTTACTGGCTAGCTCTTACATATTAATCTAACCCATTTCTAATAATCTGTGTAGCCCACGAGGTGGCTTACCAGAGAAGATCTTAACCTGCGACTGTCTGGAGTGGGAGAATCATGGCGACTCCCTGACTCAGCTTCTTTCTCCCAGCATCCTGTTCTGTTTTCTCTGCCTACCTAAGGGTTGGCCTATCAAATGGGCCTAGGCAGTTTCTTTATTAGTAAGAAATCACTCCCACATCAAAAACCTACAATACGCGAGCCTTTTACTTCATCTTTTTCTTTTCCATTTTTATTTACTTTATTTTTACATATATGGTTGTTTTGCCTACTTGTTTGCTTACAATCTGCATGCACACCTGTTGCCTGCATAGTACAGAAAATGACATCAGATGCCAGAACTGGAATTACAGACAGTTGTGAACTGTCATGTAGATGCTGGGATTGAACCCTGGTCCCTCTGGAAGAGCAACCAGTGCTCTTAACCACTGAACTATTTCCCCATCCCCACAACACAAGATCCTTTTGAGTGTGGATTAAGTAAAGTGAAGCACTCTTCACATCTTTTCAAAGCGTCTTTTCTTATTGTTCGACTCAATTTGCCTTCTATACCCTTACACCTGGACTCTGGCAGTGTAAAAGTTACTTCAAAAGGACAGTTGCTCACATTGGTATTTTTGAAAACTCATATGCAATGAAAACATCTATTGCACTGCCATTTGTCAAAGGACTCACTGAAATGCTCTTTATGTACTTTTTGTCTTCCTGGTTATCAATTTGGATATATATTTTAATAATTTTAAAAACTGTGTAATGATTTTTCTTTCTATTGACTTGTGCTGTTATTGATTTTGTGGATTACTGCATGATTTACCAGAAAATTATTTATTTGTATGTGAATAAATTAATTTAGGGATGGATTAGTTAGGGTTTCTCTTATTAGGAAGCTACAACATGACCATGGCAACTCTTGTAAAGGGAAACATTTGATTGGGGCTGGTTTACAGTTTCAGAGGTTTAGTTCATAATCATCTGGTGGAAATCATGGTGGCAAGTAGGAAAACATGGTGCTTGAGAAGGAGCTGAGAAGTCTGCTCTGGATTCACAGGCAGCAGGAAGTGACTAAGACTCATTTCCTCCAATACGTCACAAATACTTCAACAAGGCCACATCTCTTAACAGTGCCACTCCCAATGAGCCTTTGGGGGTCATTTTCTTTTAAACCACCACGAGTTTCTGAAATGACATTAAGATTTTACATAACTTCTGCTGGGATTGGAACCTGATAAGTTTGGAAAATAAAGGTGCCATTTTTGTGTCAACCTTTCTACCTGGAAGCATGTAACTTTCACTTTCCCTCTCTGTATAGGTAAGATAAACACTGCTTATGTTCTAACATTTATAAGTGAACTTTCCTAGCCGTGGTCCTCAACAGGATGCCTTAGAACTCTGCTGAGTTAGAAGCTATGGTACATTCTTCTCTCGCTCATTAATTTACAGCCACATGTAGGTTCTTGCCTCGAAGAGAATGATTGTCTCTGTACTATGCTTGAGTGGTCTTCATGAGACTTTACAACTCTAGCTTCTAGAATATATTCAGTCCCTCCTTTTCACAGCCACACTTTTCCTTCTGATCATTATTTTGGATTTGAATTTCCTTTTTGGTTATCATTTAACAGTTCTTATTTCTTCATATTTTTCTTTTTTAACATTCATGTTCCGGTGTTTTGAAAATAATTGCCTTTTAACAATTTATGCAGGTATGTTATGGGTGAAGTCATTATTTCCTGCTAAGTTTCCCAATTGAAGAATATTCTGGCATTGAATTATGGGGAGGGATATGATAAATGGCAATCAAACCTGTACTGAGTAGTCCAGGACCTAGATATAACGAGAAGATATACAATCATCACTTATTACACTATTGCTGAGACTCTATGCTGTCACACAAATGACATCATTACAAGAATGTCATGCTGTCATATTTTGTTTGTTTCACTGTTTTTGTTTGTTTGTTTGAGAAAGGTTTCTGTATATCTCAGGTTCGTCTTGGCTCAATGGGTCTGTAAGGGTGACTTTGTATTTTGGAAGCACCTGCTTCCATCTTGAAGTGCCAGGATTGCAGACAAGCATCAAGCATTGTGTGCCATCACATCCAGTGCAGACTGCATTATTTCAAATCCTAGGTCTGGCAACAACTGTCAGGCCTTAGAAAAGTTATTTTATATTTAATTTTCTCTTTTTTTAGATGGGGTCAATTTTTCACCATTTCATGTTGCTTTCATGAAACACTAAGTTTGTACATATAAGGCAATTACAACAATTCTAAGCATATAGTAAATCCTAGTGATCACTTATGGTTCTGTTTCAATGGACAGTTTTCTCTGTCTTCTAATCTTTGCTACCACTGTAGACCATGCATTATCATTCATTTACACATTTCTTGGCACAAGTTAGAGATTCAGCATGTGTGTGTGTGCGTGTGTGTGTGTGTGTACTAGATCATAGAATTCTCAACAGTTCCATAGGAAAATAAAATTTACATAGGTAGATATTGAGCCTACATCACATGAGTAGTTAAACTGGAACAGAGTTTTGAATGATCACAAGGTCTTCACTTGCCTTTGGAAAGCTCTTTATCCAGCTTCACCCCTGTGGTAGGGAGGGAGCTGTTGTCAGCTTTCTATGTATTCACGTTTCTCTTTTGCACTCTTTCCCACAGCTTTATTTTCATTACTTTCCCCAATGAATCAAAAGACATTAATCATTCTCTCTCGTCTTCTGGACATCTAATATCATCGTTCCTCTTGTTTCATACCAACACTTTTGCTACTGTGATTTCACAGGACGATTCTTTTTATTTTCCTTCTCTCTTCTGCAGATCAATAATCTCTCTCTTACCTGACAATTCTGAGGTTTTTCATTTTCAAGTCTCTCAAAGACCTTGTGGAGGACAAAATTTGAGCCTCTTCCCTTAATAATGCGTCTTCCCTCCATGGTGAGCAGTTTCTTTTTCTGGGGTAGCAAATTTAAATATTCCTGTGTGCCCTTTCTGACAAAGTTCTTTCATCTACAGCAAACTATTCCACCTTTGGCCCAAGTGTTTAAATGTAACGAAAGTTTAAAGATGGGCTAGGGGTGGAGTTCTGTTGAGAGAGTGCATGCTTAGCATACAGGAAACTCTGGGTTCTTAATTACAGAATAAACTCAACATGTTAGTGTACATTTCTAATCCATTGAGTTAGGAGGATGAGAAATTCAAGATCATTCTCAGCTACATACCAAATTCAAAAATAACCTGAGTTGTATAAGTCCTGGCTTTAAAAAATGTAAGATTATATTAGATTGTGAGTCAGGTGGCCATCTAATGTGAGTAACCCAGGACCCTCTGAGCTTTATATTATAGGATGTTCCAAGTGTGCCAAATCCAGGACGTCCTAATGATAGGAAGGTGGAAGAATCCCTTACAGAGAAAATCACCACAGTCAATGTTATTCAGGACAAAATCTAGAAAAGCAAGGACGACCCTTATAAGCCTAAAGGTGGAGAGAATGCAACTACTGCATTGTTGTGGAATATTAGTTTAAGATGTGTTACATTCATTTATGCTGTGGAATATTTTTTAATGATGTGAAGATGTGTTGCATTCTTTTATGTTGCATTTGTTTAATTCTGTAAGCTGTGTTACTTTGCCTGCCTAACACACCTGATTGGTCTAATGAAGAGTCTAATGGCTAATAGAGAGGCAGGGCTACTAGGCAGCATGGCTAAAAAGAAAGAGAAGTCAAGGCTCAAGAAAAGAGAGAGGAGTGATAAAAGAAGAAGGGGAGGAGGCTGCCAGGGTCCAGCTACACAGCCATCCACAGAGTAAGAAGGAAAGAAAGATATTTAGCATAGAGGAAGGAAAAAGTTTAGAGGCAAAATATAGTTAAAGAGAAATAGGATAGTTTGAGTAGGAAAAGCTGGCTAGAAACAAGCCAAGCTGCTAAGGTCAGTCATTCATATGTCAGATGTCTTCAGGAATTTATCTGGGAGTGGGGAAGCAGGCCCCCAAAGAATAAAATCAAAACAAAAACAAACGAACAAACAAACAACAGCAACAACTACCGTGCATCATTTTTCTCTCCCTCAAAGTTTATAGTATCATATCCTACACCCTGGTGCTGTCCTTCTCTATGTCAGGAAAAAGAAAATTCCTATCAACATTTCTATCAAACCCAAATGCCACCTACTGTGTGCCTGGCATTGTGAACTATAGTGTCCACCATAATCTCTGTCTGGAAGTCCTAACCCACAACAACTATAAATGTAACTACACAAGACCATGAGAATAAAACACCTAACCCGGTTTAATGTAGCATCACTGGAAGAAATGTAGCTACAGAGGGAAATCCAAGGTTGTGCACAAGGGGAGACCATATAAGGCAATGGAAAGGTACCCACCCACCAGCCAAAAAGGGACACCCTTCGGAAGATTTGATTCTGCCCATATCCTGATCTTGGACCTCAAACCTCCAGAAAGTAAGCAAATAAGTTCCTGTTGTTAGAGCCACCCACCTGTGGAATTTTGTTATGGAATTTTATCAATCCAGTGCAAGCATAATTGTTCACCCTAGCATTTTTCAAAGTAATCATGTAGGAATCAGGTGTGATGATCCCATTCTAATTGTGTTAAGTAATCCCTACGGCAAGTAACTTGCTTTAACACCAGGGGTAAAATTCAAATGAAGAAATTGTTTCTGCATTATTTATGGCTCATTCCCTCCCACTGTCACTCTGCTTCCTCTGATCTCTCACAAGTAGGTAGAATTCTCATTGTTTCTCTGTGTTTGTGGACCCTGGGAGGCAGGAAAACTTAAGTAATAGCTTAGCAACCTACGACTCCACTTGGTTTTGTCTATGTACAGTTGCCCCTTCTAATACTACATTCTAAGACCTTTACTTGCATATACTATGCACAGATTACCACTACCAAAACCACCACCAAACAGTGCAACTGACAATCTATTTGCCCTTAGGTCTTCCAGCTACACTCAGCTGAAAACATAGATTCTGTGAATAGATTCTGAGTGAATAGATTATGTACAATAAAGGCCATTTCCCCTTAATAGTCATCACATTTAGATAGATCTTAGTCAATTACATTTCAGTTGTGCCCGAGTATAAATGTAGGTTTGCCAATCCAGCCTGAACTAATCTGAGGTGCACGTACAATGAAGAAAGCTATGCCCTTCCTAGAAGAATCCCCTATCTACCATATTATGACTATACGTAACTGGGCATACATATCATTAAAATCAGATGAGTTGTGGCAAGAAGTTAAGGTAAGTCAACTGCAATGATCTGTCTTTGTCACATAGGGAACGCAAATTACAACCCTGGGAAAAAAAAAACTCCTTCTCTTGAACCCCACAAAAGAAAGCCTCAAACAAAACCTGGATCCCTATAGCACCTTCACTAGCATGGTTTACTGCTATGGCAATTTTGATAGTCTATTGATTTCTGGCTTCTTCTTATCATTTTGCTTTAAATAAAATTTTTACTGCTTGCAATCTGTGGGATTTTATTTCATTCTTGTATTAAACCAAGAACCTTCAACTCTGACCTGGCTTTCAAGCCCCTCCAAATAAGCATCCCACAGGTTCATTTGGATTTACGGTGTTTCCAATACTTGAGAAAGATGTGCTCTTTAGCTGTGATGTGAATTAGACTTTGCTAAATCTACACAAACCTTGGTTTTTAGGGATAGACGCTGGCTCTTTGACCCTCATCTCTGCCTGAGACCCCATGATGGCACTACGTTCAAGTCTACATCACCACTCTACTTAACAACAAGACTTTCTTGGACAAGGTGAAAGTGACCAGATGTTGCACTGTGTTGTAGCAAAGACTGAGATATCTTACATTACTCCAACTCTCCTATTCCATTTTTGACTAGTGTGGTATTCAGTAAAAGCAGCTATCAGCGTTTGGAGGAAACAGTCAGTTTCCATGAACTTTTAGAGTCACTAGACTGACTTATTTTCATCACTGCAAGAGGATCAAGGAATATGCTACCTGCATCTTGTTGATCTTCTCCCTGTCCTTGATAGCCAGTGATTTAATTGCTGTTCCTCATGCCTGGGAAACTCACTGCCTTGAACTACATATGCTTTTTCCTTTCCATTGGGACAGTTATTCCTCACTTATAGATTCTCCATTTGCATTGTTTTCTGGTCAGACTTGATGCTCTCTGAAATTTTCTTAGGATGTTTTTTTTTTTTTGATAACGAGCATAATTTCCAGTCTTCCCCCAATAAACTATAGCACTTTGAGAAGAATTAGAAGGTTACAAACACAGACTCTTCAGTACAGTGCCCTGGTTATATGTCTGGCACCAACAGATCAGTTGTGTGACATTAAGTATGTTTTTGCTTTCTTTCTTTTTTTTTTTAAAATTTGATATAAGGATATAAGTTAACTCAGAGTCATTGCTAGGATGAAGTAAAAATGTGTACGGTTCTTAGCTTTGTGCCCAGTACACACCAAACACGCAGTGAAGTTTATATTAATGACTTACATCATCACACTTTTATCTGAGAACTTCAAATGGGGCCATGAAGAGGCTTGTAGATTATTTAAATGGATAGATACACAGATACATGTGTGGATGTATAGAGAATGCCTGCATAAAGACTAAGGAAATGCTGTGGAAAGAGACTTGCTTATTTCATAGTTGGAAGCTGCAAGCTGCCAATGAATGTCTAATAGAAACAAAAACTCAGCTTAATCCCAACATTTAATAACTATGATAATAATAACAATATTTGCAATAAAATATATTTCACAATTTCCCATTATTGGCTACCAGCTATCTCATTAGTTACTTACATTATTTAGTTTATTGCTAAAATCATTTCCCAGGTCTCTTTTTTGTTTTGTGGGTCTGGGTGTTGAACCCAGGTCCTTGCACACACTAGGCAAGCACTCTGTCACTGACCTTAATTCCAAATCTTGTTTTAAAATTTATTTTGAGACAGAGTCTTTTTTATTGAGCTCTACATTTTTCTCTGCTCGCCTCCCTGCCTCTCTCTTCCCCTTCAGCCCTCTCCCATGATCCACATGCTCCAAATTTACTCAGGAGATCTGAGACAGGGTCCTTTACCAACATCATCAATTTCTTTGAATCATTCCATTGCAAGATCATAAAATAAGTAAACATAAACTACCCATCAGCAGCTTCACACACATACACATGGGCTAAGGTATCTTTTCAACAGTCACTACCTGGTCAGCTCCAATTTGTAGGGTATCTGTCCTGTGCAGGTCACTCTACTTGACGGAGTCTTTCCTAAGACAGACAAGAGAAAAGATTGGTGTCCTTGGCTCCCCATGAAGGAAGGAAAGAACAAAGCAGGCATTCCTGAGAGGCAGAGGCCAGCCTTGGGAATGTGCCTTTTAACCCCCACTTTTTCATGAGTCATTATAATACCATTTGATAAACAAGTAAGTGGAGAACACAAGAGTTAAGAAGTTTGGCAAAAAAAAAAAAATCACAAATCTAAGAACCACATTTGTCTGGGATTCAAATTAATATCCTATTTATTTTTTCTAAGCTGCACGGTATAACAACCACTCTCAAATTTTTTTTTCTCTCAATTGTGGGAATCGGGTCTAAAAGCAAAGCGAGAAGAGGATCTGCAGTGGACACACGCGTGGCCATTTCCCTGAAGTGTAGATGCAGTGGACACACGCGTGGCCATTTCCCTGAAGTGTAGATGGCTGTAGCGAATGTATCTGCAGTGATTTCAGAGGCAGCTGTCACCCTTGTCCTTCTAATCCCATGGCTCTTGATGGCCTTAAGCTTGAGAGATTCTTGCTGGACACTGCATTTGGGCAGAGCAGAGGTGGCCTGGAGCTCTCGCCAGTGGCTGTGTTCCAAGTAGTCCACCTAAGTGTCCACAGCGGCACTCTGCAGGCAACAGTCACACTTCTCCCCTGAGCACGAGTAAGTACAGCAGCCCCCTCTTGCTGCTGCTGATCTACAGTTAGTAGGAAAGACAGCGTAGACTTGGGGCCATAAATCACGGGATTTCTGGAATTCGCTCCTCACTAAGGTGAACTCAGGGTAGGCTCCTCTCTGCTTTACCAAGAGGCCACCTGAGAGTGCTGTGGCTTCAGCATTATAAATCAGTATCAGGCGTGTGACATCATTCTGACAGCAGGACAATTGCTGTCTTGGAAATAAGAAATGCAAATTTCTCTTCTCTCATTGCAAAAGCTACTGGTGGGCTTATTCTACGATGTTGATCAATGACTTTAATCTACACCCACCCATGGTTTGTGAAAACATGTCATACCTGTCAGCCTTCTTCCTCTCAGCTCAGGACTAAGGCAGTTTTTGATTTCCCTAGGCATTTCGTCCACCTTGAAACCCTGGCTATTAAAAAGGAAAATTTTGGAGGGCAATTTTAATTGTACCTAGGCTTATAAACTGAATCCTGGAGGCTTCAACGTTTAGGAGCTGGGTGACTTTGATAAGTTACTTGACCTATCTGAGCCAATATCTCCCAGAGCAAATGTAGACAAAGACACAACAAACCCTGGTGTCACTCTTACAAACTGTAATTGTATCTCAATCCTTCTTGCCATTTGTGGCTGCAGTCTATTGGGAAGACTGGGGAAGTTATATAAGAAATGAAGTCTGAAGAAGTTAATCCAAGTCAATGGATTAAGTGAGAGGAACAGAAATAGGCCTTTTATGGAGAGACTGTCCACTTTCCTTCGTGCTAGTGAACAAGAATGTCTTGCTGAAAATAAAATGGAGATAATAGGGAAAGAAAGGGGACTGATAAGAACCGCACCTAGCCAAGTTTATTACTCGGAATCGTATTGTTCATTTTCTTCAATCCAGAGCAAGGTGTCTGAGTTGCTTTAGTAACACCATTAGTAAACAAATTATATAAGCACAATGAGCTTCTGTTGTTTGGAAGTCTCACTCTTGTCACGTGTTCTTAATGCATCCTGAATATACTAAGACATAACTGCTATTGCTACGTCCAAAATCTATACTCCATGTTCTTGCCGTCAATAAACGGGTTGTTTTGAACTTGGTTGATGCAGATCAGCTGAATGGAGAATGCACTGAACACTTAGTAAAGTATCATGCTATATTAAAAGACAGACATATCATTCCAAAGTTTAAGTTCAGGAAATAAGTGCGCAGATATTTCTGCCAAGACGTTAAGGAGACGTGACTTGGGAGTTGAGAATAGCCCTGATTGGTACAGTCGTCTTCTAGGTTGCTTCGTGTGATAACCCAGAGCCATCTAGTCCCCCGGAGCTGGCCGCAGTAACTTGGTCTAGAGGTCTTAGTCATGCTGCTGGGTAGCTGGTTGTTTCTATGAGCAAGGATAAAGGCTACACTGGGAAAGAGAACTGGGAAGGTAAGAGATCAGGAGAAAGCAGGTGCCTGAACTGGAAACTGCATTCCTGCAGGAATGCCTCCCTCAAACTTTCCATCACCACAGTGGTTTAACTCTCCATTTAGCATCTGAAAGTAATTAATAACTGTAGGAACAGAAAACAGCTCCCCCCCATAAGGCCCTGTTCTAATGGCAAGGGCCCAAATCTATATTGTGACATAGGAAGGAACTGGATTTACCAGTCGGTTACCTTTATTATGATTCTCAATTACCAACAGGACTTCAGTAATCACAGAGATCTTTTCAGTGTGGAAGAAGACTTGGTGAGTCTATATGTGCAGCACACAAATAACCATTATCACTTTAAAGATGGAAAAAATCATGAGTTAAATATATGAGGAAACTCTAGAAGCAGAAAAAAGTCAAATCTAGATTGTCTCCTGAGGTGTCTAGAAAAAACTCAATTCTGCTAACACTGATTTTTTTAAACTATCTGCTCCAATTTGAATTTCTAGTTTCCACAACTTTAAGATGAAAAACAAGTATGTTGTATTGCATTAATAATCACATAGTATCAGGAAACTGACAAACTCATTCATTATTTTATTCATTAAGTTTCACTATTTTGCAAAGTACTATAGTAGAAATACAGGAAGCAGAAGAGACTGCCCTGGCTCACATGCATTCACCATCCGTTTGGACAGTAAACAACTAACATTTATTGGGTACTTACTCTAGCACACATGCTATTGGACAAATGATTTGCATCCGTCCCTTATGCCTAGGTTGAAATCTTAACCCTCAAATGTGATGTTAGGAGGTACAGCCATTCCTTATATAAAAGATTCCCTAAAATCTTTGCATCCCTTCTCCTGTGTGAATTTACAGCAACAAGATGGCTACCTACAGTGCCTCAAAACAAACCCTCACCACAAGATCTTGGTTTTGACTGCCCAAGATTCAACAACACCAAGGATTCTCGTTGTTCCTATGCCCCCAGTTTATGATGCAGAGACAATAGCTTTAACATTGTATATGGAGACAGTCATGTTTTGCCGTGTTCATTCCCTACCAGCACTGGAAAATAAACTCAATTTAACACATTGGATAAACTAACACAAGAAAGGATTTGGCGTGTGATCTAATATCTAAGCCATATAAATTTACTATGCTGTCTCTCCCTTTTTTATATACACTAAAAGAACACTGTTTTTACCATTTTAGAGGGAGAAGATATGAATTGAATTTTAAGTACCAGAACTAGCTTTGTAAAGTAAGAAAATTTTATACAAGAGCCAGGCTTAAAAGGAGGAATATATATTAGTTGTGATATGAACAACAAAGTGACTATTAAATGTCACTAAGACAATTTCAAAAATTAAATTTTTGTGTTTATATAACTGGAGTTCTTATTCTCTTGCTAGCTACCCTCCAGGAACTGTTCTTAATATCTAGAAGGTTCTGTTGTCCTCCACCACATGACGACTTGCTCATACAAATTACTAGTTGCTTCTTGTACAGGCAAAGAGCAGAGCATCTTGGAATCTTTACCTTCTTTTATAAGGCTATGTTTGTGTCTGGTCCACCCAAGAATTTTTTTGCATTGAAGTTAACTGACAAATCATGGAGCTGACAACTCACCATATTCACTATGAACAAAAGTCATACTGAGAAAAGAAGTTGACACAAGACATGTACATCAAGGAGGGAAGACACTGAAATATGTCTTGGAATTCTCTCTATTTCGTTTTCCTTTGAAAATATGAGGAAGCATCAATAAAGTTGAATTTAAAATCTCCAGTAGCATCTGTGTTTAACATGAAGCCTTGGTTGCTACTTTGAGACTTGCTAACTTAAATTTGATTTTGTTTGGCTTGCAAAAGTTCTATTAATGGATCAGGAGACAGTGTGGAGACAAAGGATTTATTGAATATAGGTAGAAAGGGCAGAGACAAGCTCTGAAGGCTTTGGTATCTATTGTGAGGATAAATGTACCATTTCATATCATTGCTATAACTATCACTATTACAAATATGATCATATTTAATTTACATGCTAGTTCCTCACCCATAATCAATAAACTATTTTTAAAATTATATCATAATGTAAAAAATGCCATTTTAAAGTCAAATTTTTGAATGGTGCTTGTTCTAGGAAATTTTCTTTGGAAAAAGTTCTTGAAAGCTATGTCTTTGTGATTAATAATTAATTCCACTAGAAAATGAAAAACTGGAATTTTCTTTGGAAATTTTTATTTTTACTATTTGAATTAGATACATTGCATATTGGGTCTTCTTAGTGCATGCTGTCATGTACATATTGGTGCAGAATTATACAGAATATTTTACTGCCCTGAAAATTTTCAGGTTTCATCTTTTGAACTTCTTTTCCCCTCTCCTATATACCCTATTTCCATCTCTATAAATGTAACTTTTCCAGAATATTCTAGGTATCAAATTATAGTCATAGCATTCACACATGGACTTCCTTTACTTTTCAGTATTCATTTAAAACTCTCCCATATTGCTACCTGTCTCAGAGGCTTAATCCTTCCTATTACTGAATAATATTGATCCATTTGCTTATGTATTTATTTGCCCACTTATATATTAAAGGACATTGTGATGTTTTCCTAGCTTTTAGACATATGACAAAAACTGCTATAAATATTTCTGTGAAAATACTTTTCTAAGCATAAATGCTCAAATCAGTTGGGTGCATGCCTAGAAGCATGGAGCTGGATCATATTACAAGACCATATTTATTTCTGAAAGTGACTGACAACTTGTGTTTAAAGAGGCATTGCACTTCCACATTCCCTAGCAATGGGTGAGAATCTTTGTTACTCCACATGATTACCCCCAAACTGGTGCTATCAACTGTAGGGCTTAACGATGCAAATAAATGTTTTTAAAATATATCTTTGGTGAGTATAGCATTTTGAGATGGTGATGGGTGAGCCATCTCTTCTGTGTGCAGGAACCGGATCTACCAGGATGGTGGGGACCAGCTCTCCTGAGGCAGTGTCCAATGAGGGACAGGGCCAGCTTTCCCAGGGTCAGCTAAGGGCAAGGCCAGCCCAACACAACCCTCTGATTTTATCACATATGGATCCTATGACTCCTTGTGATAACACAGGAAATAGTCATTAACACAGACCCCAGCTATAGTAGGAACATGGACCCAGACATGTCTCTTGGCAGCAGGCATTATCAAATTTCAATTCTTGAATGTTCATATATTTTAAAAATGAAAAATTTTGACCACAATAATATCTTAATACATAATCCACTGTGTTTTAATAAGGCCGCTTGTTTGTTTCCCAGCTGCCTGGCAGCTCAGACCTGAAATAATCACACAGAAACTATATTATCTAAAACACTGCTTGGCTCATTAGCTCTATCTTCTTATTGGCTAACATTTATATCTTAATTTAAGTCATTTTTTAATAATCTGTGTATTGCCATGTGGCTGTGACTTACCAGGTAAAGTTCCCAGCATCTGTGTCTGGTGGGGTTACATGGCTCTTCCCTGATTACACCCTCTTCTTCACAGCATTCAGTTTAGTTTTCCCTGCATAGCTAAGTTCTGCCCTGCTATAGATCCAAAGCAGTCCTTTATTAAAAAGTGGTATTCATAGCATATAGAGGGGAATCCTTGTCATGAAGTTGAAAGGCTTCATGCCACCTTACTTCATCTATCATGCCAAAACTATTGGTGGCTGTAACTAATATTGGAGGATAATCAAACAGTATTAGTATTATTTAATGCCACCCTTACTTCATCTATCATGCCAAAAATATCGGTGGCTATAACTAATATTGGAGGACAGTCAAAGAATATTAGAGAATCAGCTTTTTTATAGCAAGTTGTTCCCTCGAGGAAGTAGAACAGTATAAATTTGGAACACATCCCAGTAAAGGAATCCTTTGCTGCGCCTCCTCTAACTTCCACTAGTAATGCATTGTATTTCACAGGATGCCCCAGACATATTGCTTACTTTCTGGAACATAATCATTGCACAGCTCACAGTATATGACCCATATAGTAGATTACTAAGACATCATCGCTTTCCTTTGTTTCTAGGTGCCTTTTGAGCTGATTTTCAAGATTTAAATTTGCACTAATGAAGACATTGGAATGAGATTCTTAAGTGAAAAGAGTACGAACTAGAAAATCTGAGCAACTTGGTAGCTGATTTAAATTCTGTGAGCAACCAGAATAAATATGATTGACACATGGTAGAAGACACGGGTAGAACTGCATGTCAGGTAGAACTTGATTGCAATTCTATCACTGTATGTATTTTAGTTAAGGAAAATTAGTAAAGTACTAGGATATTGATAATGGAGCTAGCAATGCCTAATTGCAATTATAATTTCTAAATGAAAATGATACAGGTTTAAGTGTTCTTGACAAACTACATGATATATAGCAAGGCCTGAAGGAATGACAAACATTATTGATGAGCTACTGAGAGCAAAGTTATAATTTCAGTGGTATAATGTGCAAACCGTACCAGTAGATTCAATGAATATAATGTTCTGATAGTTTCCCCCATCTTAATCTGTATGGCATACCTAAACCAGAGAGAATAGAATCAAGAACTGAACAGAAAACAAATACCAGGAACCCAACAAAGTCTATAAATATTATGAAACACAAATAAAGAAAGAAAGGACAAAGCAAAGAAAGAATCTCAGGAGTCTAGGAACCATGGGGTGAAGACTTATAAAGGAGCCACAGAGAGAACTCTGGGGAAATGGTAAGGTACCTCTGCGGGTGGGTAAGTTGTCATATCTGTAAATCCATTATTACCACACAGCTCATGGGAGTGACAATAAAATTGCATAAGACAGTGATCCATTTGAATATTCAACATACTGGGAGACAGAGAGCAGACACCAATCACAACCGGCCTTGCTATGAAAAATGATGCAAAATGACAATACGTGTTCTCTGCACAGTTAACATTCAGTCACACCTGGTACGGGCCTTGAAGCAACAGAAATCCCAAATGAATGAAGGTGGAGTTGAAGACAAACAAGGAAACACTGGAATAAAAATGAGAGGCTGGCAAAAGAGAGGACAGTGTATAATTGTTATGTTAGTGTGCATAGTGCCCACCATGACCAGATAACTGAGAAATGGATTTTTGTGTAAAAAATTCCAGAAACAAGCATTTATTTTGTGTCTTTGCTGCTTGAAATTCTTGCCTCACTTTTGGCATCAGGAGAGGACTTGGTGATTGTAAGTATAGCAAGGAAACTGAGTGTGTGCATTAACTAGCCTTCTTTACAGATGATGAGAAAACCAGAAATCTCTAGATACTAGTTCATAATCTCTCAGATCATGAAAGATTGTCTGAGATTTGTACACGGACACTGTCCCAAATAGGATTTCCCATTCCATC
The DNA here is from genome assembly GCF_014885135.2 of Alexandromys fortis. Taxonomy (NCBI): domain Eukaryota; kingdom Metazoa; phylum Chordata; class Mammalia; order Rodentia; family Cricetidae; genus Alexandromys; species Alexandromys fortis. The sequence continues at coordinate 7,139,126 of NW_026067919.1, forward strand.
CAAAAGACTGCTCTGTGAGGAGATCAGTGGATAGTCAAACAGCATGCCTCATGAAAATGATAACCTTCATAAAACTGAACAGCAGGGCAGATGTTGTTTGCTGGAATCTGAGCCAGATCTATTTTCAAGTGCCAAATTGCTGTCTCAGGGATGATACTGATACATAGTCCACTTACCTGCCTGAGGCAGGAGGAGCAGTGGGGAGAACCCTCCATATGGCATAAAAGTTTCCAAATCCCTTGGAGACGCAACCATTAGACCTAACTGAATTAGCTTTGATTCCCAAACTAGATGTGGCTGGAAAAGAATGATGCAGTTTTGATCAGGATGAACTTGGAGAGCTCACACCAAACCTACCTGATGCCCAAGTCATGCTTTCTTTGGTTAAGAAAACAGTGATTACAGAAATCATGGGTGTGATATTTTACAAATTAATAAGGCTGCAGAAGATACTGAAGAATATTCATCAGCGTATGAATATTTATGCTACAAAAGTATTTTGGGTGTGTTCTGAAACAGAGTTGGTGTCCAAAAGATCAAAATCTGCAAAACTCAGTTTATTTTTTTTTACTGTTACAATTTTACAAACATAAGTTTTTGATCAGGAATGTAGTCTGTAAATCATTTCATCTTCTGTCTCTACAATTTATAGGGCTAGTGTGTGAGAGACACTGCTGTAACTGAGGTGTTGTACCAAAGCAGATGAACAAAAGATCCTGACTCTTCATCCCTTCCTGTGTCTTGGCTTTCCAATCTTATGATGGAGAAGACTCTCATGCACATAAGGTCTGACTTCTCTATCCTTCCCTTTTGGTCTTCCTTCATTAATGTCTCATTCAAAGCTCAGGAGGGTTTCATTCTTTTTTACTTGTGTGTGTGTGTTTCTTTTCTTTCTTCCTAAAAAGAATAAAAAAATAGTTCCCAAGTAGTGAGTTCAGTACAAAAAAGCTTATATACATTATTGTATGTATATGCTCCTAGTGCTGATGACGCAGAAATTCAGAGGAAGTGTCTTGTGCAACTCTACCCAGATATTCAGAAGTATATTGAAACTGATACGTCTTTATTGTCAGCAAAGACATCGCTCTTTATTGTCAGCCACACATATTTATACACAGATAGTGTGTGTATGTGTGCATACACACATACACACACACACACACACACACACACACACACACACACCATGCTGCATTTCTTCTGTTCCAATAAGACTTTCAATCTATGACTTCCTTTCTGTCATTATACTGGCAGCATATCAATAGTTTTCTTTTTTCAGCACATTTGTAACTTTATAGAAGTTTTGTTCTTGCTTTTCTTCTCTTCTAACATTTTTTTTTTAAAAAAAGGGGGGCTCCCAATAGCAGGAACCTTGTGGATACAAGTTTCAACATCTACAAAGCAGAGCTTTTGATTTGTTTTAGCTGGATACAGTGTCTTGTTAGTGTCCTCGGTGGCTAGAACTTACAATCTTTATTGTTAAGTATTTTTCCTTAGGTAACAAACCTCTCTGCAGATGCAGTACTTTCAATCAAACCAGCTCAGACCAAATTAGAAGACATCAGGTTTAATGGATGGCAACACTCCAGGGTGGCTCCCTGGGAAAATACAGAGAGGGGAACAGAGAACCAAAAGACCATGAAAAGTGGGAGACCGTGTGTTCATTCTCTGGGGGAGCAGTTTAAATAGCCTATGGGAGTGGTCTTAACCTTCCCTGGGGCGGAGCTCACCATTTGGTGGGTTTTCTTGATGATCCCTGGGGAGGGGGTCACTGGTTGGCAGGCTTTCACTGAGGAGTTTGGACTGAGGCAATTCCCAGGAGAGGGAGCTTTGAAATGGAACTTTTTACCCAACATTCCAAAAATGGATCCCAGGAGCTGAGGTGAAGCCGCCAACTAAACAATCCAGACACTTTGTATAAATGGGTGGTAGGGAGCTGAGTTGATGCTTTTAACCAAACATTCCAGACTTTTCTGGATAAGGATGTTAGGAGGTGCCCACTTAAGTCTGGCTACTTCCTGTGGGTATGGGGAAACAAGGGAGAGGGGAGAGCTGGGAGTTGGTGGACTCACGCTCAAAGAGAGGTGTGGCTGTAGTGACATCCAGTTTGCTATCATCCTGGAGACCTCAGGCAGCTGTTCCTTGTGGGAGATGAGAAGGCAGGTGGCTAGGAAAAATACATTGTTAATATTGGCCCTACAAATGGGGCTAGCCACAGGAAGGGTCATTAACTGCCATAAAGAATGAGACAGAGAAGTGCCCTGGTTGTACATGTGAGGTACGGGTTCATAAGTGAGACATGAGAGCAGATGTGCCCTTTTAAAACAAGATTTTAGTTGGTAGGTGTCCGTGAGCTGGTACCATTGGGGAAGTCCCAGGAGCTGGTGTAGATATTGGCATTGTCTGGAGGGCCCTTTGTAAGTAGTTCTTGGCCCAGACAGTGGAATTGACCTACAAAATATGCTTTAAAATAGGTGGGATTAAAATATGCTCTGGAGACTGTCAGTTTTAGCAGACCAGATTTCTTGATAAAGCAACAGACCTTTTTTTAGGAACCTGCAGGTATCTGTAAGACAACTAAAGCTGAAATCAACAAAGTAGTAGAAAGAAAGCAATATAAAGAATCAATAAGTCATAGAGTTGATTCTTCGAGAAAATCAACAAAAATAAAATAGACAAACCTTTATCCAAACTAACCAAAGGCAGAGAGAGAATATTCAAATTAACAAAATCAGAAATGAAAAAGAGGACATAACAACAGACATGGAGGAAATACAAAGAATCAACAGGTCATATTGAAAAACCTGTACTCCAGAAAATTGAAAGGCTTAAAGGAAACGGACAACTTTCTGAATAAATATCACTTTCCAAAATTAAATCAAGAACAGATAAGCAAATTAAACAGAACTATAACTGCTAAAGAAATACAAACAGTCATCAAAAGTCTCCCAAACAAAAAAAGCCAAGGACCAGATGGTTTCAGCTCAGAATTCTACAAGATTTTCAAAGAACTAATACTAATACTCCTCAAATTATTCCACATAATAGAAACAGAAGGAACATTGCCAAACTCTCTTTATGAGGCTACAATTTTTGGTACCCAAACCACATAAAGACATTATTAAGAAAGATAATTACAGACCAATCTCACTCATGAACATTGATGCAAAAAATACTCAATAAAATACCGGCAAATCAAATCCAACACCACATCAGAACCATCATCCAACATGATCAAGTCAACTTCATCCCAGAGATGCAGGAATGGTTCAACATACAAAAATCTGTCAACATAATCCACCAAATAAACAAACTGAAAAATAAAGCAAAATGATCATCTCATTCGATGCCTAAAAAGCTCTTGACAAAATACAACATAGCTTCATGATAAAGGTCTTGGAGAGAGCAGGGATAAAAGAAACATACCTAAACATAGTAAAGACAATATACATCAAGCCAACAGCCAACATCAAACTAAATGAAAAGAAACTCCTAGTGATCCCACTGAAATCAGGAACAAGAAAAGGTTGTCCACCCTTTCCATATCTATTCAACATAGTTCTTGAGGTCCTAAGTAAAGCAATAAGACACCAAAAGGAGATCAAGGGAATACAAATCAGAAAAGAAAAAGTCAAACACAGACAAGAATAATGGGTTAATGTATGATGTATACGTTAGTTAATAAGAAAGCCTGAGCTAATAGGCCAACCAGTTTATGATTAATGTAGACCTCTATGTGTTTCTTCGGGGCTGAAGGACCAGGCATGACAGAAACCTTTGTCAACACAACATAATTTTATTTTCTCTTAGAATTCTTTATTTTAGGCAGGACAGTGGTGGTGCACACCTTTAATCCCAGCACTTGGGAGGCAGAATTAGGAGAACCTCTGTAAATTCAAAGTCAGTCTGGACTACAGAGTGAGTTTCAGGACAGCCAGGGTATGTAGTGTGTTCATTTTTATTAAATTCTAGGGAGTCTTTAATTTCTTTCTTTTTCTGCCTTGACCAGTAGTCATTCAGTAGGTAGTTGTTTAGTTTCTATGAGTCCAAGTTTTCTACTGTTTCTGTTGTTGTAGAAATCCAGCTTTAATCCATGATAGTCTGATCAGATGACTGGACAGAAAGAACACTGAATGCCAGTAGATGGATAAAACCCAGCAGGGTCTGTCTACTCAGATTCTTCTTGGCCTCTCTTCAGTTTTTCAGTTTTCTTTCCTCTATTGGATAGGGTACATATAATGTTTTAAATGTGGATCTCATGACTGACATACAAATAGGAAGGTCAAATAGTTTCTTTACTGCTAGATTTCACACGGGAACATGGCAGAAAGAATAACATTTTATGTTTTGTGGATGGATTTGGAGAGAGAAGATTCTGTTTTTTTATAGTTGGTTTCTTAGAATCCCAGATATTGTGGCTGACCGCAGGGGAGAAAGAGGGCAGGAGCCATCAGGGAAGCTGGGGAGGTTAAGGGAAAATTACAAAGAAATGTTGCTTCTGAGGTTCTCATTTGGGGTACTACTTCCCAAGTCCTAACTCAAGTTATCAAAGAATACTGATTGCTTTGTATCATCACAAAGCCCATTGCAAAAGGGTTATTGTTCTAAGAAGGCCATGGAAGGGTAGATTATATTGCAACAAGTTAGAAATGATTAGAAAATTAAAGTGAATAAGAAATTATGGAAATATTTTAAACATTCTCACCTTTTATAATCAGCCATGGTTTGACTTTTCTAGCTGGACTGATTGCTCTCAATCCTAAATGCAAATCAGAAACACCTAAGGAATTTAAATCACTTCCCAAAAAGTATTGTGACCAATCTGGATGTACTGAGAGCCCTGAGAAAGCCACTCTGTTCTAACTCATTATCACAAAATGAAATTCCCGGAATAAATGACCTCGGAACTTCTTTCTGCCTTTGATGGTTCTATTCTCTTACACATCCATGCTTCCCCCAGAAGAAATGCCATACCATGTCTTAATCTCAAAGCAGAAAGAAATCAATTAGCTTTTAATATATTTCTGTTCATTTACATTTTACATTAAGTACTAAAACTGAACTCAAGTACCTGGCTTTAATCTTAAAATGAGAATTATCAGAGACTAAAACTATCTTATTTCCTTCTTTGTTGGGAGATATAGCCTAGCTCACTGCAGGGCAGAGAAATCCCTGTGGTGACATAACAAAGGACTTGCAGGATTGTCAGATTTTGCCAGAAAGCTGCTCACAAGGAGGAGTCTCATCAGAGACATTCTGCTACAGAACCACTGGAGGAAGTCATTGGAGGAAGATGCAGCCCACCAGATGCTACTGGCTGCTGTGCACATCAGGCCCCAGATGCTAGAAAAAAAGCAAAGACTGAGGAGGCCCCATGCAAAGTCTGAGTTCAACCTAGAGAAGCCACATACAGGGCAATACTCCTCCCTGGGATTATACTAAAACTAGGTCGGAGAAATTATTTCTGTCCCTGCAAAGTACTGCACACGTCCCCCATTCCCTACACCCTGCACGTCCAAAATTTAGCACCATGCTTTCTAACAGTCCCAGATTCCTTTTCACAGAACAAGCTAAAGGGGCCAATTAGAAATTGAGACACAATAAAATGACAAAAGACATGCGTGCCTTGAGGGAGACTTCTGGCTGTGCATATGTTATTCTGCCTGGGCACAGAACGGATGGAAGAATATTTCTGAAACCTGTCATGGTTGTACATACCAATGGTCTTTTTCTCAGTATGAGGGGCCCCAAAGCCTGTGTGTAAGAATAGTCTAAGAAGCTATTCCTGAGCTGATCTCTTTCCCTAGTGTTCCTGTCTTACTCACAGAACTAGTCTCCAGCTGTTCAACTCCAATCCCTGAAAACTTCATTCCAGACTCTTCTTTAACATTCCTTCATCTTACAGACTCATGAATGTGAAGAGATGAACAATGTTTTGATTTGGATGCAAGTTGTCATTCATGTTCTTGGCCAGAATGGAAAGGCAAAGGTATATCCAGATAGACACAAAGAAAACAGAATAATTCAAGAGTAGTGGACATATTGGGACAGTCTCTGGGACACTGTTGTGTGGGTCCAATGTCATTTTTCAACACAATGGGGCTCTGCTTATCTGAAGAAAGGAGAGGTTCCAGAAATGAGACAAAACCTGAAAATACCTGTCTTAGGCAGTAACCGAAAATGTGCAATAAGACACAGTCAACAAGACAAAATGACAGCCTACAGAATGGGAAAAAAATTTTCACTAACCCCACATCAGACAGAGGTCTGATCTCCAAAATATACAAAGACTGCAAAAAAATGGTCATCAAAAAAACATATAATCCAATTAAAAAAAAAAAAAAACTAGAGTGCAGACCTAAACAGAGAACTCTCAACAGAGGAATCTAAAATGACTGAAAGACACTTAAGGAAATGTTCAACATCCTTAGTCATCAGAGAAATGCAAATCAAAACAACTCTGAGATTCCATCTTATACCTGTAAGAATGGCAAGATCAAAAACACTATGACAACTTATTCTGGAGAGATTTTGGGGAAAAGGGAACACTTCTGCATTGCTGGTGGGAATGCAAGCCAGTACAGCCCCTTTGGATGTCAGTGTGGTAATTTCCCAGAAAACTGGGAAACAACCTTCCTCAAGACCCAGCAATACTACTTTTGGGTGTATATCCAAAGGATGCTCAATCATGCCACAAGGAATGTGCCCAACTATGTTTGTAGAAGCTTTGTTTGTCATAGCCAGAACCTGGAAACAACCTAAATGCCCCTAGACTGAAAAAATGAATACAGAAAATGTGGTGCATTTACACAATGGAGTACTACACAGCAGAAAAAAAAATAACTACACTTTGAATTTTGCAGGCAAATGGATGGAGCTAGAAAACATCATTTTGAGTGAGGTAACCCAGATGCAGAAAGACAATTATCACATATAATCACTCATAGGTAGTTTTTAAACATAAAGCAAAGAAAACCAGCCAACAAACCATACTCCCAGAGAATTTAGACAACAATGAGAACACTAAGAGAGACTTACACAGATCTAATGTACATGGGAAGTAGAAAAAGACAAGATCTCTTGAGTAAATTGGGAACATGGGGACCTTGGGGGAGCTTTGAAAGGCTGAAGGAGAGAGACAGGGAAGGGAGCAGAGAAAAATGTAGAGCTCAATAAAAAAAGAAAAAAAATCACCAATAATAATAATAATAATAATGAAAATGTACAATGAACTTGGATACCTGAATTTTAAAATTAACTCTTTCTTAATGAAAGTAGACGTGATAAAAGCCCTCACAGACTTTGGACTTTCGAATATAGACTAACACAGCCTTTGAAAAGCAGGCAGAGAGCATGTTTTTATTGCTTCCACTAGGGCTTGATGGTGTCACCAACAGGCTGCACATGATGCTCTAACTGGTGCTCCCTATAGCCCAGCCGGGGGAGCAGCATTAGCAACACCCCAAGTCTTGTTGCAAAAGAAAGCAGGTGTTGTAATGTGAGGAGCAGAAAAGTCTCAGCTGCCCACACACACTCCCTGCAGGAAGAATACCAAATGTACCAATTCCAGAATCAGCCCTCATCGCTACATGCCCTAAAGCTAAATCAATTGAAATCACATCAGGGTCCAATGCTGATAGCTCTCAAGAGGGACTAATTAAAAATAATAATCAAGCCCTTCCTTATTCAATGAGGCAAATCATAAAATTATTTAAGATATTCTTTCTCTCTCTCATCACATGTCATTTCAGTAAAAAATCAATCTTTAAGATACAACTTTCCTATAAAATATTGAATGGTGATTGTAAATATGTGATGGAGGTGGGTCTTGTAATAATAAAGAAACTGCCTCGGCCCTCATAGGACAGAAAATTAGGTAGGCGGAGTAGACAGAAGAGAATGCTGGGAAAAAGAAGCTGAGTGAGTGAGTCGCCATGATGCTCCCACACCAGACAGACGCAGGTTAAGATCCTCTCTGGTAAGCCAGCTCATGGGCTACACAGAATATTAGAAATGGGTTAGAACAATATGTAAGAGCTAGCCAATAAGAAACTGGACCTAGCCGGGCCAGGCAGTGTTTGAAAGAATACAGTTTCCGTGTAATTATTTCTGGGTATAAACTAGCCATGCGGGCGGCCGGGTGCCGGGGACGCAGCCCTGCCGCTCCTATTTCAACAGATGGCGCCCAACGTGGGGCTAAATCCACTTAAAAACCTGAGAAGCCTTAAAAATAAGGGAAACAGAGTTTAACACAGATTTTTGCTGTTTTGTTGGTGACATGCTGTAGAGAGATTCCTGATTCAGCAACAGCAGCAGAGAAAAAAAGCTGCGTCATTTTAAAGCGCGGCTTCCTGGTGCTATGCTGCCAGCGTGAACTCTGGCTTTAAAGCATTTCAAGGCTTTTATGGGACTGGATGTTTCTGTTCCCACTTGGGATCGGAGGAGATTGCTCTGAGACCTGCCGATGGCTCAGCGTTCCCTGCCTACACCTGGGCAGATGGCGGAATCAGGCTTAGGCAGGCGGAAGAGCATGGCGGATTCCTGCTGCCATACAGAGACGCGTTTTCAGACTGCGCAGTGCTCTGCGTGTCAGATTTGGCTGTAACTTGGATAAAAAGAGTTTCTGTGCTGCACACTCAGTCTCAAAATTAAATTGCTGATTGCGGCTCCAATGTAAACTGCTGTTTGCCTGTAACTGTGCTCAGCTCAAAAGCACCAAATGACTCTGAGGCAGGAGCGGCTGCTCCTTGCTGAACTGTGCTGATCTCAGGCAGGAACTACCGTAATTACCTTAAAACCGTGCAGTTAAGGTTTAGACTGGGCAGGACACAGGCAGTACCGTATTACCTATACATGGTGCAACTTAAGTTTTTAAGAAATGCTTAACATTTTAAGAAATGCTCCTGGATAATAAAAAAAAAAATACAGATTCACAGTAAAACAGATTCAGACACCGTTGGATGAATGTACGTAGGCTTGGGGAAAAAAAGAGAATATAAAGAATAAAGTTAATGTCTTAAAAAGAAAAAGGGTAAAGTCTTTAAAGAGACAGAGTACAGAAGTACAGATAGTTATAGATTAAGAGAAATAAAGAAAAATAAGCCACGTAAAAATGAAAAATTCACAGAGAGTCTGGATTATGTACATTGTGTTTTCTTTAAAATTTTTGACTGTGAAGGAGCTAAGTACAAAGAGACATTTTATTATATGGGCTGCTAAGCTGAACCTGCACATATGTTCTAAAGGTATCTTGACTTCAAAATTTGGATCTAAGGATATGATGCTTTGGAGAGGGTCTTCTTTTGTTTCCACAGAGGATGTGACCCTATGGATTGCATCTATCCCGGTATGGTATGATAGACCACGCCCTCCTGAAAGGTTGCTGTGAACACCCTCAAAAAATTACTTCACTCAACTGCCAACCGAGATGAACCTGACACACAGGTTACACCCTAAATGATCTGATTAACAGTGCCCCCATTCAGCAGGAAGCAGTTTGGAGAGAAAAAACTACGCCCATGTTCCCAAATATTGTTTATAAATGTTCTTTTACATTTAAAGGGGGATATGATATAGATATGAATAATTTGCATTGGTATGGATTTTAAGGTCAATTTTGTTATATGTATATGTATTTTTGAACTTGATTAAGGTATTGTGATTATGTAGTTCACTTAAAATGTAATGTATAATTAGGAAATATAGGTTGTTAATGGATAATCATTGCTAATAGTTAAGCTTGTAGTCATGTTAGTTAGATTTTCTAGATATATAGAGATATATTTCAATTAGATAGGCATTCTTCATATCTTTCAAAGACTGCAGAATATGGCATTTAAAATATTTTAATAACTTAGGACTTTTCATGACAAGGAGACACGTCTGCTCCTGGCAGCACCAGCTACTTCAAGAGGAAGATGGGCATCGAAGAGGATCCTTATGGAGTTGGATAGTCATTTGGGCAAGAAACTGCTCTTGCCTGGACTGTTGCATAAACTGGACACAGAGAACCCTCAGAGAGAGGACTGCTGAACTTGCCTAAAGGTGAGATGGTCTTTCGGGGTTCCTGATTCATGAAAGAGTCTACAAGACATTCTACAGAACACAGCAGAAAGTGACTGAACTGTCTTTAAAATTTCCTGCTTCATGGAAATGTATCTGGATACCATGGGCCTGTAGGCCGAAGATGGATGCCCCAACGGTACAGAGGAACTTTGGGTGACTGTCCAGGCAGCGAGATGTCTCTGTCATTTCTAGAGTTTTCTTATTTCTTGTTTACTTAGATAATATTATATCCTTCTGGAGTCTTTGATGGAGTTGAAGAATAAATAGTTATAGTTTTCCTTAGTTATGATAAGAGATAAAATAGATATAAATATTGTAACTGTAATTCTTACTTGATAACTGTTTTGTTATATGTAATTTTACTATGCTAAAGTTAAAGCCTTTCTTTTTTGTTTAAACGGAAAAAGGGGAAATGATGTGGGAATGATTTCTTACTAATAAAGAAACTGCCTTGGCCCATTTTATTGGATAGAAAATTAGGTAGGCGGAGTATACAGAAGAGAATTCTGGGAGAAAGAAGGTTAGAGGAGGAGTCGCCATGATGCTCCCACTCCAGACAGATGCAGGTTAAGATCCTCTCTGGTAAGCCAGCTCATGGGCTACACAGAATATTAGAAATGGGTTAGAACAATATGTAAGAGCTAGCCAATAAGAAACTGGACCTAGCCGGGCCAGGCAGTGTTTGAAAGAATACAGTTTCCGTGTAATTATTTCTGGGTATAAGCTAGCCATGCGGGCGGCCGGGTGCCGGGGACGCAGCCCTGCCGCTCCTATTTCAACAAATATGTAAGAAAAATGTGGCATAAAGGAAGAGACACAAATTCTCTACAGTTTCTTCTTTCAAAACAGTTTTATTCTGGAAGTCTCCAGACAGTGAAATTCACTATTTTGATACGAATAAAATGTGTGGAGGAGAAACACTGCAAGTGCATGCATATTTCTTTTGTTTCTTTGTAATACAGTCAGTTCTCACCATGGATTAGCCAGAATCTGATCTTCAGTCATTTTAACTCTGGTGTCCTGACGTGTGTACTAACTTCTGAGTCATTTATTTACCTCATAGTTAAGGCGCTATTTGAAAAAAATTTTAAGTGTGCTCATTGGGTAACTATGTCTTTGTGGATCCACTGGAGTGCACACTAAGGCCTTGGATTCCCTCTAGGGCAATGGTTCTCAACCTTCCTAATGCTGCAACCATCTAATAAGGTTCCTTGTGGTGTGGTGACCTCAACCATAAAATTATTATTGTTGCTATTTTATGGCTGTGATTCTGCTACAGGTATGAATTGTAATGTGAATATTTTTGGAGATAGAGGCTGACCCACAAGTCGAAAACCACTGTTCTAGGGCATTTGTTCCACATGGCCATGAGGCTCCTAAGAACAGAGAAAAGTTGGCTGAAGAATGGTCCCATTATAGACCATCAATAAAATACCCTAGGGACATGCTCAGTATCTGCGGACCTGGCATCAGTGGTCGGTCCAGACAGAACCTGAGAAAGGTGGTATGAATTCCACCCTCACCTCTAATCAGAATCGTACACCTGGGCACACAGTTCATAACAACATACAACTTGTGACCTCTACTTGTACAAAACTAGTGAAAGTGACTCATCATATCTTCTTCCATGGGTTGTTTGCAAACCACAGTGTAACTGCAGACCAGCTGCCGGTGCAGCACCTGGTCCCTAAAGAAAGTGAGCAACATTGAGCATGATCCCCTCCTCTCTTCTCTCTGGTTGCTGATTCATAATCTATTAGGGACTGGAGTTGACGGGGGGGGGGGCTATTTTTGAAGTCTGTTTTCCTTGGATTTCTTCTAGTTCAATATGTATCTGTCTTTTATTTCCTACCCAGAGTTTGTAACCCCAAGTTAGCAATGCTGAAGCTGTTGCTATGGCTACAGCAGTCCTGTGACTTCAGGAGGTGATAAATCAGCAGGAGGCAGAATCTGTGCTTTCATGCACATGTTCTCGAAATGGCAGAGAAGGAAGAGTGTACCTCCAGAGGATTCTGCAGAATGAGATGCTGGGTCTTCAACAAGACTAGATACAAGTTACGTGTGTGCAAAGTGTATACACCCTTTTCCACACCCTCAGCAAACACAGACCTTCCTGAATGAACATATGGCTAAACTCCCCAGGCTCAAACACAAGTTCAGTTTTTGATGTATTTCTGTCTGTTTTTTTTTTTTTTTTTTTGTCTCCTCCATTTTTCATTAGGTATCTTTTTCTTGCAATTTAGAAACAATGTCAGTCGGAATTTTACTCCAGAAAAAAAATACTAACGGAAGACCCTTTTTCCCTTTTAAAATTGTCTATTGAATTTATTTCATTGATAGAAAATGGTAATACCCAGGAACCTTGCCCCTTGTCATTGCTGACACAGACACACCTCTTCGTGTATGGTTACGTTTGGCCTTCTTGTTTTTTTTTTTTTTATCATTACTGAGGTATAATTAACAGAAAATTGAATACATTCAGCACAAGAGTAATGCTTTGGCATATACTTAAAGGGTGGCATGATTTCCACAATCAAGCTAATGAACTTATTACTTCATAGTTAGTTTTTTTATAACATATGTGATAAGAATCCTTAAGATCTCTCTGAGCAAATTTCAAAACGACCCCACTGTATTATTAGCAATGCACATTAGGGCCACTAGAACATGTTTCTTCTAACTGCAAGCTGTACTCAGACCAATATCTTCTTCTGACCCCTGATAATCACCTTCTACCTCTTCTGTTTATTAATTGAACATTTTTTACATTCCACTAAGTAACATTATGTAGTATTTGCCTTTTGGAATTTGGCTATTTCATGTACTATAGTATTCACTAGGGCATGAAGAACATGTTATCAAATAACAAGGTTTTTTTTAAGATGAAATGGTATTCTGCATGTGATAGTACAACACATCCACATCACACATGTGTGCGCACACACACGCGTGCACGCACATACACACACAAATGCACACCATTTCTTTGTTCATCTGTTGCTGATGGGCACCTCTGTTGGAGACATTGCTACTATGCCTGTTGCTGCAGTGAACATAGCCATGTCGACATCTTTTCTAGACAGTAATTTAATTTTTTTTGCTTATTTACCAGAGGCAGGATTGTTGGTTATATAATAATTCTGTTTTTAAATTTGTGAGTAACCTCCATACTGTTTTTCATAATGGTTGACCCCATTTACATTCCCAGCAATGATGTGTAAAAACTTCTCTTTTCTCCACATTGCCAGAGAAATTCAAGTCAAAGCCACAGGGAAATATCATTTCACATCTGTTGGGATGTCAATTATCTTTGTCATTCTAGCTTGGGATCATATCATCCCCAGTTTGAATAAAATGAATTTATCAATTCAGTCAAAATCCTTAACCTGCAAGGCAACAAGAATTCATAAATGCCTTCCTCACACCCTGTGCCAGCCACTTAACATATGCTTTCTCAATTTATCTTCAGCTACACTGTGGAGTAGCTGCTAGATCCCATTTCACAGAGGTATGTACTTCGCCTGAAGTTACAGAGTTTCTAAGTCTCCCAGCCATCCTGTGAGCCTGGTACTAGCTAATTGCAGCGCAGCCGTTTTTGTCTTTCATGTCCATTGTTTTGTAATCTGATGGACATTTTGTGTTCAATACAGGGTGCAATACCTATATAAAAAAATACAGATAGCACTTATGAACTGCCTGTTAGACCTGGCTACCATTGTATCTGAGTTTCTCCTTCAGCTAGTACAGTATTCATCAGAGTAACCTGCTTCCAGAGTTGCTGGTCTTTGAAATATATATATATATATACACACCCAGGGAATCAGCACAATGAACAAATGTTGACGCTGGCACTTCATGTATAATGAATGGTACTGTGTCTCTTGACTCCTGAAAAAGCAAATTTCCTTCTTCTCTTTGCTCTTTGAAAAACTTGGTCACTATTCACACACCGGAGGAAAGGTGAGTGCTAACTTTCCCAACAGGATCGTTGCTTTCTCCATTAGTGTGGAAGTAAGCAGAAGGCATGGTGAATAGAAAATAGACTTTAGACCATGACTAACGAGAGCATCATTTCTGTATATCTCCAATGATCCTACTCAATTATTTGTGATCAAAGAAGTGGCCGAGGATCTTTTTGATAGAGCTGAAATCATAGGGATGTGATAAGATCTGCTCACCATCAGCTCATTCTGTGCAACAGGCCTTTTGAAATGGATAGGCATCATATTTTTGAAATTCAAAGGATGAATTTATTTCTTCCCTGCATTTCTGTCTCTCTTTTCCATTCATTTCTCACTTCCAGCTGTACATCCCTAGTGGCATTGTGACAATGTAGTAAAGATATTGATGTGAAATTCCAAAGATATTCTGCCTTTCTTATCCATAGATTCTACATTTGTTGACCCAAGCATTTTAAATAAATATATGCGCAAAAGTGTTCCAGAAAGTTTGCAAAGTAAAAACTTTAATCTTCTATGTGTCCAATGCTAAATCTAAGTGAGTCTGATTCAAGCGTGTCAGTCTCTAAAAGACACCAAAATAATCAGTTTCACCTCTTGAACACAAAATGTCCATCTGATTACAAAACAATGGACATGAAAGACAAAAAAGGCTGCACTGCAATTAGCTAGTACCAGGCTCACAGGATGGCTGGGAGACTTAGAAACTCTGTAACTTCAGGCAAGATCTGACCATTCCTGTCTTCACTTGCCTTTTCATCTCCTTTGGTGTTTTTCTTAGTTTCTTATTCATTCACCTATACTTGTTTATGCATGGCAGCATAGAGTTCATACTTGCTGACTCTACATGTTAGATTCCAAAAACAGCCAAATCCTGGAAGCCCAAGCTTTGAATGCAGTTAGAAGCTTAGTTAGAAGTCAACATTGTGGGTACCCGACCATGAAATAACAAGGATCATTAATTTTATTCTATTTTCTTTCTGTCTTTTTAATGTAATTTTTAAGTTATTTATTACATAACATATTGGTTTGTTAAATCGCACCTCCAGTCCCAAATATATAAGATAGTTAAGGGGCCATATGCTTCTAAGCACTATAAAACTGTCCAAAAAAGATTAACTCATTTCCTCTAATTTGATTCTATAGAACATTTGAAATTTTATTTTCACTTGTTGTATTTATTTATGACAAGCGCTGTGACTACCTTTCATTTTCAAGAGTTTTCCGGGAACCCTTTACTGTGAAGTCATGAGACACAAGGTTAATAGTAGTCAGCAGGTCACATGCGTCATTGACTGTCCAGTGAAAAGAAATATGATTAAGATTTTAAGAAAATAGGCTGTCAGAAAGGAATATAAATTGCTTTTAATATCATAACTCCAGTTCCATTGAAGAGCCTAAATGACTTGCACGCCCGTTAACAATGCCATTAATTTCAGAGACTAGCTGCTTCTTAAGCAGCTGTTGGAGCTAAAATGTAGGTCATTGTTGGCAAATGTTGACGAATGTGTCATAGTTCCAAACTGGGCCATGGCCTGCGCTCAGCAGAAACAGAACAATGCCATATTTTCATTCTTTGCATTTATATCTAGGTCAGTATCCACATCCAACATCACACATCTACTAAATACCTACAAATGGAAAGTCAGATACAACCCTATCTCTGAAATGCACAGCTAATCTTCCTCAGACCTGAATCAACTTCATCCTTGCTCTCTTGGATGACATCACCCCTGTTGTCTTATCTTGTCCTCAGGCCTGGTTTCTCAAGACTGTAGTTACAGCTTCCTTGGGATTATTTAGGTGAGAGTTTGACAAGACTCAATAATCACAATTAGGCTTCAGGTCATTTCCCAATCTTCTAAACTATGCTGAGCAAAATAAATGTGGTTATTTCAAGTAACTAAATTTTGATGTGGTTGTTACACCCAATGAAATCACTGAATTACTTTCAACTTTGCCACCAATATAGCCTGTGATCTGAAATTAGGACAAGAGCATATGCCAGTGCATGTGCAGGTTAGCACATCAGGTTCACAGTAAGGTAGAGATGTGGATGGCATTGAAGGAACCACTGTAAAATATTTCTTAAAGTCGTTACTTTTATATTATAGAGTAGAGGAGTGAACAGGTGCAGATACTCACTGAGTAAGCACATGTGTGTGTGTGCTGCCTATGAGCAGTCTCAAGCTGTGCCTATGCTGGGAAAGGATGGTAACAGGACTGTGTAGACAACCAGCCATATGAGTGCCTCTGGGGCAGCCCAGTGATGGAGCATGTCTATAACCTGAATTAGAGCTAGCCTGAACTTAGTCCTGAGGGAACCATTACTTTGATAGTCTATTGGATTCTCACTGTGAAGAGAATAAATAAATAAAATACAAACTGTGGAGAGCCATATATTCAATGGGTTTTAAGACATATGTGAGAAAACATGTCAAAACACAGTTTGGAAACAGTTTATCTGTTTCATTGGCATGTGCTTCACAAGATCACAGAGAAAAATTCATGCAAGTAGTAAGACACAAATATAGATAAGCATATGTATATATACATATAAACATGCACATTTGTATTTTTACAAACATATTCACATATTTATATGTATTTATATGAAGCAATTATTTTTGCACATATAATTTCAGGCAGCAATGAGTTTATGTGAAACTACTTTCTCAAAAGTCCTTTCCCTTCTGTGTGTCTATGTAAGACATGCAAACATACACACACCACTTTCTTGAGTAATAAAATATTTATTATTTCTAACTGGTTTATCTTGAATATTTTTGTCTCTTCTACTGGGAGGTGAAAGAAAACTCATTTGTTTCATATTTGTACCAAGACAAGTCTTACTGCTCCCTGACTCTTTTGAATTTGCTGCGCGTTTAGCTTTAATGAAGCTCTGTAACATTTTTAACTCACTTGAGTATATAAACACTCAAAATCTCCCAACCTACCTCTTGAAAACAGAAAACTTACTGAGACCTTCTATTTCCCCTCATGCAGTAATGATACAGCACTGTCCCTTGCCTTCTAAGTCCCCACACGCAGTAATGGCACAGCCACCACACCCTGAGAGAGCTATCTATTTCATCATGCTTGTTGAGTTTTGTTGCTCGACTCCCAGATCTTACCAACTGTTCTGAAGGTTTGTTGCTTTTCTGAACTTATGGGTTGAGAAAAGGAAGTGGGTATCTTTGGGGATTAATAATTCTTTGTACTGGAATATAATCCAGTTTTCTCCTTCTCCACTTAAGACATCAATGTCTCCATTCTTTATGCATTTACATACTAAGGGTGTAGAACAGAATTTAGTAGTCTAGCTTGTGCCTTTTACATTTTTCTTCTTCTTCTTCTTCTTCTTCTTCTTCTTCTTCTTCTTCTTCTTCTTCTTCTTCTTCTTGTGTTTCTTTTTACGTGTTCTGTGTTAGTAGAGTCAGAGTCTCAGTCAGTTCAAGGTTTAACTTTATCTCATGCTAGTTGGTCAGATTCTCTAAGTTCTCTTATAATATCATAGTCTCTTGTAGAAATATCTCCCTATAGTAAACAAACTTTGTTCTATGCTATAGAACCATAGTGGATAAATATAACAGTGGTACATGTCAAAATAATTGTTTAAATCTCTTATTTGCATTTTTCCTTGGTTTTATTATCGTATTAGCTCCATTCTCTCACTTTGTAAAAGAGTCGTCAGTTTAAGGCAATACGTGATATTAGAAAGAAGGAATGGAGACAGGGCACACACTAGAGAGAGAAGTTCCTAGGAACTAATCTAGGAAAGCTATTGTATATTATTGATAATATTATTTTCAAACAATATTGTCATTATTAATTTATACATAAAGTATTTCTTCATCTTAGGGGAGAATTTATTGAAGGAAATTTTATATGCAGATCACATCAATTTAATAAAGCCATACCAGTGACCTCCCTATTGCAGCCTGTGACTTTCCCCACCACAGGGTTTTGTTCTAGGTTACAGGACAAGATGGGTTCCCTACTGCGCAGTAAACCTTCAACTCGATCAGAAACCAATTGGCTTAACCTGCAATCATCATGCTGCTACTAACCCTGTCAAGAGGTGCTATAGTATACCTGGTCCACTTCTAAGCAGGGATGCTCTTGGCAGTTCTCCTCCAGGAGGCTTCACTATGAAATATAGCCTGTGGGGATGGAGTTTCCATTTACTTCTTAATTTCTGTGTCCCAGAGCCAAATCTGAGGATGTAGAGGTTATCTTAAATGCATCCTTCTCCCTATTCAATGCTTTCTTTGGGGTTTTGGCCCTGTTTTAGTGTCAAGTTCCATATAGAAAATCCTTGTCTACATTCTGGGAAATCTGCTCAGCTTTAACCCCATTTGGCCTCAGAAGCCTTTTCTATCAATGCAAAATCATCCTGATAGATAAACGGCTGAAGGAACCCTAGAGTTCTTCATTTTCTTTGTTCAAAGACAGTTGAGATTGGCAGAGTTGATGAGAGCTTCACTGGCCAGGGCTTACCTTTGACTGGGAAGTATATTTTCACTCTTTAATATTTAAGGAGAACCTAGCAGGGGTCCTGAATCAAAGAGTAAAACTCACAACTAGAAGAAACTCTGCCTCCGGTGTGTATCAGAAGGGATTTGTATCAAGAGTTCCATAGTTCTCTTCATCGGGTCAGCTTCTACAGCAAGAACACATGGAGCTTTGCCCTGCCATTTTCATAACTGAAACACCCAAAAAGGTAAAGAGTGATAGCGGAAAGATGAGCAAGGAAAAGAGTCCACCAGAAGTCCTCAAGTCTGGAGGAAGAGCCTCACACGGCTTGTCCTGGCCATTGGGCTTCCCTGCACAGATACTTCCTGAAGCTGAGTCACATCGTTGAATGGCTTGGTTATCTATGTTCAACACTGGAATTTGATCCTAAGGTTCAAGTTATTCATGACTAGTTAAAATGAGCTATTCCTTAATCCAGTGGAATGTTAAAAGTACTAAAGCATACCCTTCTTGATCAAGTTAATTTTTAGCTCAACATTTGCTTAACTGAAACAAAAGATTTGTGTGAACAATATTGCTACTTAATTCTTTTGAAACTCTTCTAAGCTTATGGTGGTTAGACCATCTTCCTAGCTCAGAATGTTGTCTGTTCCTCCCTAGTTGACAAATACTGAATCCCTGATAGGCATGTGCCCACTCTTACTTCCCTGTGATATTGGTAGAGCCACAGGATTCAGCCAAACCAAGCCACACTTATCTCTAAGTCTTGAAAGGTAATGCTGAGTCAGATATCATGTTTCTATGCTTAGACATTATTAATATTCTAATTCTCGAGATGTGTCTGGAGGAATTTGAGATGGCCACTGTGTGTCCCTGTACGGATGTCTGCTCTACCTGAGTCACTTACTCGGGCAGCTTGGAGCAATGAATATCAAACACTGTAGTGTTTGACTAACACTGTTTTAATTATGTAAACTTGGAACTAGAGAATTTAGATTATAAAGGGAAAACTATATTCAACAAAACCAGTAAGTCTCACTTTCACTATTGTGTTCCCACCTTGAGTTTCAAGAGATACCCATCTCTTTTTATAATAAATGTTTCTAGCAAAGCTTCCTAAAGTTATATATTTATTTAACTACAAAAGAGTCCTGGTATACAGGTGATTTGATAAATAAATCATCATACTTTTAAAATGGATGAATTCTGTATCACTGTGAGTGTTGCTTATGCACAAATGTTGCATACGCTTATATTTTTTTTCCTCCTCTTTCAGAGGTCTCTTTTATCTTTCAAGAAAAACATCAAAGCTGTTTGCTCTTTCCATAGTACAGTTCCCCTTGGGGCCCATGGGACCATGAAATATGCTTACTTCATTTTGTTTCATAATTGCCCTTCAAAATGAGTTAAAATTTTGATTTTTCTTTATTGGATTTGTCTCCTTGTAATTTGTAAAAATTTTCACCTTAGTGCATTTTGATCTAAAGATAGGAAGAAGGGACAGCACTGGTCCAGTTTCTACTACTGTGTGTGAAGGTCTCCCAGCATGTCTCTCACTTCTGAAAAGAAAAACCTCTATGTCACCATCTCTTTGCAGAAAGAAACTGCTTTTGTGGTCACCCTAAACAGCAGCAAAGGAAGTGACACATTCTTTGCAGACTGGCCTTCCAGGTCCAAAAGCACACTTCTGTGCTGGAGATCAATCTTCTAGCCAGCTTTTACAGATTCACCAGGGAATCAATGCAGTTAAATTTACATTGACCCCAGCAGAACTGTTTGTAATGAAGCAAAATACCTTCAGGCTCTTGTCTGAGGCTATTCAAACAGATAGAGACAATCTACCTGGATAGTTTTTTTTCTAGGGGCATATGGTTAGTCAGAAGAATATAGTTGGACTCTAGGATACATGGCACATGTAAGTGCTTTACGGTTTGAAATTTTGTGGCATAATTTAAGTAGGGTGAGTATAACCTGTCATGAATAATGACCTTAATAAAAGATAACATTGATTGGCTGTTTAAAATGTGTCAAATGACATATATCACATAGGAGCAAAGGGATTATTGCCATCCTGTTATTATTGGGCAACCTGCAGCTCCAATAAACTATTCCTGTGTATCAAAGCAGGGGCTGGACAGTGTGCTTCTGATGTTCAGAGTTTAGAAACTCACCATGAAATATTCCCTTATTTCTTCTTCAGACAAATTACCATTTCCAAGACTGAAGGGCAACACAGGCTCTCAGATAATCCTAGAATGAATTTTAATATGAAGAATAAAGAGAAGGTCCAGCATAAAGAATAAGAAGTAGACAAATATGGCTGCCATGCAATAAGAAGCACTAGAAAAGCTTCTTTTTAAAAAGAAAACCGAGGAACATAGAATTCTTTGACACTCCTGAGGAATAGGCTAAGAGTAATACAGTGTCTTTCATCTTGGAGGCAGAAATTTAGAATCTATCCAGCAAACAGAATTTCAGAAAGTCGACTGCTGAGTGGATGGAGTGGACTTCTGCTTGAATTAGTCACTTGTTGGGAATGCCAGTTCTGCACCCCAACTATTGCATAAAATTGTTCTTTCAAAGCATTTATTTGAGAATTGCTTTACCAGTTTCTCAGTGGAAGCATTTTCAGAGATCCAGTGTATCAAAAATCAGTCATCCCAACTCCTACTCCGTAATGAAGATGTTTATTGTGGTTGGAGTGTTTTTATTTTAATCTTGCTTTCTTTTTCCAAACAGCATCTTCTTGACAGACAATAACAAGGCTGCTTTAAAAGACTCCCTGAAGTGTGGATTGAAAATAAACCCCTCATTAGAAATTCCCTCCTTTTCTGCTTTATTTAAGTGGCAGTCAATTAAAAAAATCTAGAATCTTCATACTTGATACCTAGAAAGAAAATCTATAGAGAAGAAAGAATGAGGCAAGATATGTGTCCACCCTCAGGATCCTCGCCTTCCCTTTGGAGGACTCTGTCTCTAATCAGTGGCTATCTTTATCTTTGCCTTTGGTTGGCAACTATCTTCTGTGTCTATTGGATGGCTGTCTTCTTTCCTCTGCAAAGTGGTTGCTGCCTTCCCTACCCTTTGGTTCTTGAATGTGTTGCTTTTTCTCCAGAGTAGAGACTTAAAGGGAGGTGCCACAGATATAATTGTCTGAAGTTTTCACAAGATATTTTTTAAGTTCTAAAAGTACTAGGAAATGGAAAGTGGGCAGAGCGCTCCACCCTCTGGTTCATGTGATGCTCCTCTGAGCTTCTCTCGGCTCTCCCTCATCCCAGGCTCATGGTCCTAAGTAATCTAATATTGTGGAATATTTCACTATATAAATATGGGTTAAATTTGTTTATGCTGTCGAATGTTACTTTAACTGTGTAAAACTGTATTACAATAGTTTCTTCTGAACTTGTTTAATTATAAAAAGATGGGTTGCTGTTTCAGCTTGCCTGCCTAAGACACCTGATTGGTGTAGTAAAAAACTGAAAGGCCGATAGATAGGCAGGGGAGAGATAGGTGGGACTGGCAGGCAGAGAGCATAAATAGAAAAAGAAATCTAGACTTGGGGGAGGAGAAGAGAAGAAAGAGAAGAGAATGAGGGAGAAGGAGAGAACATTTCAGGGTCCAGAAATTAGGCAGCTGCCAGACAGAGACAGGAGAAGTGAAAGTAAGATCAGCAGAGGGAAAGAATAGCAAAAGGTCCCAAGGCAAACGGTGGATAAAGAGAAACAGATTAAGTTAAAGAGATAGCCAGAAATGAACCTAAGCTAGGCTGAGCATTCATAACTAATGATAAATCTCCATGTCATTATTTGGGAGCCAGTTGGTGACCTAAAATAACAAGCCCGGTACAGTCTCATTCTATCTCCTATTAGCAAAACCCCTCCACTGAAATCACATGCATTTCCCGTTTTCCTTCCTTCCTTCTTTCCTTTCTTCCTTCCTTCCTTCCTTCCTTCCTTCCTTCCTTCCTTCCTTCCTTCCTTCCTTCCTTCCTTCCTTCCAGATTCTTACCCAGATTCTTGCATACTCCATGCTCCTGAAAACATAGGAACTTTAAAACAAAAAGCTTTTCTCATGTTTTAAAATGCTACATGATATCCCTGGAAAATGGGTGTGTTCTGACACTTCAACACACGGAAACTGTGAAATGGTCTGATCAAGGTAACTGGAATAGCCATTACCTCAAACATTTATCTCTTATTTTTTATTTTTTGAGAACAATCAAATCCCTCACTATTAATTATTATATGCAATTAATTTCTGTGGACCATTGAGTACCATTGAGTGTCATGCAGCTGCGATCCTGTATCCATCAACCATTCTCTAGCCAACCCTTCCCAATCTTGTAATCAGGAAAACATTTTGATCTTGATACTCAGACAAGCCCTGATGGCTACCTGATGTCCCAGATTCCTTCAAAATAGAATCTGTCTTTTCCTGAGAACCACAGTCCTACTTATGCAGAACTATGTTAAGATAAGAGATCATTATTGTGCCCACTTTGCAAACAAATAGACTGAGGAGCCAATAGATAAAAATATTCTCGTAAAATCCCGGGGCTCACAAAGGATAGGGTTGGGATGCAAGTCCAGATGAATTTGAGGGCTAAGCCACAGTGACTCTCAGCCGTCTCTGCTATTTCAAGTTTCCAGTTCATGTCTTACAATCCACAAAAATAAATGATCTGTCATAACCAACTCCAGGCCCGCTCTGGTATGTCTTGAACCAGACAGTCTTTATTTATTAAGATCTCCAGGTAAGCCCACTTAGGCTCACTACTTATTACTCTGGAACAAGACAACCTGGTAACTTAAAAAGTGAGGCAGAGAGGCCTTTTTCTGTCTTTCAGGCCCAAAGATTTCCACACACCATTAGCTCTTCTGGGCATTCATCCTGGAATTGTAGGTCAGACCATGAAACTTGGGGATGTTTTCAGCATACCCTAATTTCATAAGCTCCAGAGGCCCTTTTGAACAGAGAAGGCTGAGCAGTAAACGGATGTGTGCTGTGAGTGGAACGTTTGTTCCTGGAGAATTCTCTTAGAGAAACGTAGGGAGAAGACTTTGGAAAACTTGATTCCCAAAAACTAGGGTCTTGTGACCACCTTTGTTTGACTTAGAGCATCTTGGTATCACCCATTGCTTCCTAGAGTACCTGTCATCTTGGGGGAATGCCCAGTTCTCCTAAGGCCTGCCCAAGGCCTGCCTGTGTCCCTTACACCTACAGAGGTCTTTCCAAAAGTTCAGCCTGCCTGCTTTCTCGGGACTACATGATTACTTTTATGTTCCTGCTAAGCCCTTGTTTCATGTTTTCCTCTATAGTATCGTCAGACTGGCCTTTTAATTTCCCTCTTTCTTTGTGGCTCAAAATTTTTGCATCTGCTGCTGACCAGGTCAGTATGGTCATGAATATAACCCTTTACTTTCCATCCATCATCTGTCTACTATGTATCCTGGCCTCGGACTTTCTCTTTCCACCTTTGATACTAAGACTCTCTATGAATCTTAGTAAGGAGAGTGCCCTGAAGCAACCTAGAAAAAAAGAGAAAAAATATGTTTTGTCTAGTACTAGAAACCAAAGTTATTGACCTTTCCAGTATTCAATAAGTTATTCTTTCCACAAGTGTGCTCATGTATATATGTGCCAACGTGTGTGTGTGTGTGTGTGTGTGTGTGTGTGTGTGTGCATAGATAGGCAGACAGGGCAGATCCCTGATCAAATTTTAAATCATTCTTCTTGAACTAAAGGTGATTACAAACAAGCAGCCAAAGCCCTAGGCAGGATGTGAGCCATTATCCACCTGCAGCCCAGTGCAGATTTGGTTTTACTATATGATTATTCTTTTTTCTTTTTTCTTTTTTTTTTTTTACGCAGACAAAACATCCCTAAACAATGGTCATTTCAGACCATGGGAAAAACAAATACAAGGTTTTTTTTGTTTTTTTTTTAATTAATTTATTTATTTATTAAAGATTTCTGTCTCTTCCCCACTGCCGCCTCCCCTTTCCCTCCCCCCCCCCCAATCAAGTCCCCCTCCCTCGTCAGCCCAAAAAGCAATCAGGGTTCTCTGCCCTGTGGGAAGTCCAAGGACCACCCGCCTCGACCCAAAAAGAGGAACATGGGATGTACTCACTCATATTTGGTTTCTAGCCATAAATAAAGGACATTGAACCTATAATTCGGGTTCTTAGAGAAGCTAAATAAGAAGGAGAACCCAAAGAAAATCATATAGGCATCCTCCTGAATATTAAACTTCATCAGGCGATGAAAGGAGACAGAGACCCACATTGGAGCACCGGACTGAAATCTCAAGGTCCAAATCAGGAGCAGAAGGAGAGAGAGCACAAGCAAGGAACTCAGGACTGCGAGAGGTGCACCCATACACTGAGACAATGGGGATGTTCTATCAGTAACTCACCAAGGCCAGCTGGCCTGGGTCTGAAAAAGCCTGGGTCAAAACTGGTCTCGCTGAACATAGCGGACAAGGAGGACTACTGAGACCTCAAGAACAATGGCAACGGGTTTTTGATTCTACTGGACCTATTGGTTTCGTGGGAGCCTAGGCAGTTTCGTGGATGCTCACCTTATATGATTATTCTTAAAGAGATTCACTAGGTGGCTTTGCAGAACCAATATTCTGAACTACATAGGAATCCAATAAATGAGTCAGAAAGGAGGGTCCGGCCAGGAGGCTGACCAAGGGCCCTGATGGTCCTGAGTAGGACACACAAGGTACAAAAGAAAGCTCAATGAAGCCACCACCTTGTAATAGGAATAATAGAGACAGCCTAGAAACCACCAGAGGCCTGGTATTTGCGAGACCCACCCCATGGAGCATGAGTAAGGAGAACCCATTTCCTCAGCTCTGTTAGTTCTTTATCTCACTCCCAGATCAGCTTGGGGAAAAAGAAAAGAAGCCTCCTGGATGAACTTCTGTCCAGTTGATCTCAGCAGGGCTCCTTTGTATGCTCCTTAGACCGAGTAATGGTGGCCTGAAATGCAGCAACTATAGTCCTCCTCTCTAGATACCAACTCTAGACTGGCCCTTGGCACTGACCCTAATTTTCTTCAGTTCAGAATAAATGAAAATTGTGCAGCTGAAGATATCCCTGGGAAGTCCCTTAAACTATAAAACCAACTGCATGCTTTCAAATCCAGGCATTTAGAATCTATCTTTCTGTTCATGCACACATACATTCTTTTATTCTTTTTAGAATAAAACTCAGTGAAAGGAAACATCAACTGGATGATGATGGGCAATGGCCTGTTTCAGAAGAAGCACCCTCAATAGCTGTCCTTTGCTCCTCCTCCCCACTGCTCCACCCCTTCCTAGGAGCCCACGCATCTGTCCGTTTTCAGGACCACAAACACTTTCTTTTTGTGCCACAGGTGTTTCCTATGCTTGCTTCATCATTGTCTTAGTCTTTTCTGTCCTGTGTGTATGTTCACACATGTGCACACGTGTGCATGTAGGTAAAAGGTAAAAGGATGTCAAGGATTGGCAATTACCTACCACAGGGATGCAGGGTCCCTCTGATGTTTCTGCACTATGCTGCATGCATACTGCAGCTTAGCTGCCCGTGAGCTCAAAACTGATTTTTCTATTTCTACCTCCCTCCCACTGTAGGAGTGCTAGGAATACAGGTATAGGTCCTAACACTTAGTTCTCAGGTGGGTTCCAAGAACATAATTCCACTCATCAAGTTTGAACATCAAGCATCTTTAACCATGGAGTCAGCTCCTAAACCTGACTTGCTCCATTTCTTGTTACTATAGTACTATACCTGAGACAGGTTATCTTTGACATAAGGAAAATGAAGACAATTTATTTAGCTTCTATTTCTGAAGATTGGAAAACAAGGTGTTTTCAGTAGCTTGTTTCTGGCAGGGATTTCACAGCATATGGCATTGTGATGGAAATTTGTATGAGAGGAAGAGAG
>NW_026067919.1:7168062-7194763 GCF_014885135.2 Alexandromys fortis
CAAAGACTAGAAAAGGAATGAAGTTCATAGTCCAAGTCATGGTATAGCAGGCATTTTGTCTGTTCTTCTCAGTGGGAAAAAAAATGAGTCAGTCAATCACTTATGACACAAAGTATGGTGAAATGGAGAGAGCATCAGTGTTCCTCACAGTGTGCTACCTAGCTTGCTTATTAGAAGATGGTGAAGTATCTGGGAGATGCGGACTAGTGCAAAGAAGTTAGATCAATGGAAATGTACTGCAGAAATAAATATGGACTTCAGACCCTTCCTCTCTCTTTCTCTCTTGCCTTCTGGCTACCATGAAAGAAGCATCGCCTCTACCATGTGCTCTCAGCCGTGGACTTCTTCAGTGGTGTTTCTTTTGTATTTTAATAAATAAAGCTTGCCTCAAGATCAGAGAGTAAAACAGCCCCAGTGACCAATCATCCTTACAGACAAGGCAGTGGTAACACACACCTTTAATCCCAGTAGCCATCCAAGTTGTCATAGGAACCAGGCAGTGCATGCCTTTAATCCCAGAGGTGCATACCTTCAATCCCAACCCTAATGAGAATTATAAAACTCGAGGAGACAACTCTCAGACTCAATTTCACTCTGAGATTCCTGGAAGCAGGATCACCATTTTCAGACCGAGGTCAAGGTAAGAACCAGTGGCTGGATGCTTTGTTTTTCTGGTCTTCTGGTTGAACCCCAATATCTGTCTCTGAGTTTTTATTAATCATGCATGAGCTTTCTGCCTCTTCACAGAGTGCAAAGTGATACAGCCTTGGAACAAAGGCCTGACCTCCTCTCCTGCTAAACTGATTATCTCAGGCACTTTGTTATAGTGGTGGGAAAAGGACACACATGGGACCTGGCGACATGTCACTCCTCGGTGGAAGTCAGTGAAGCAGTGCGTCTGGCATTCCCACCTAAGAAATTGGGACACGATAGAGTTCTTCAGTAGCCACTTCTCAAAATACAAAGTCAGAAAAAATGAAATTTTGTATTTTCAAATAGCACATTCTTAATACGATTCAACCTGACCACTTTCTCTCTGCATGAAGTTGGCATTCCTTTTCCTCAAGAAAAAATTGGGATGGTAGCAGGTGGGTCCAGAGGCTCAGAGACAGAAGATGGGTAGAGAAAGTAAAGTAGTGCCAGGCTCACTGTAAGAGTCTAAACATAGGAGCCACTGTTGTTATTCTGATTAATTTTGTTATTGTTACTGCTTCTTGGGTTTTGCTTTTATTAAAGCTATTTTTATTATCTATTCTAAAATTAAATGCAAATAACCAAGCCTACAGTAGAACATTTGGTGAAAAACAAGCATGTGATTAATTTTAATGTGACCCCATTAACAACAGAACATTTGGCCAAAGAACCAATCAGATCTTGTTACAGTTACTTTCTAACATGATTTCCTTTCAGGCATTGCCGGGATCTATGCAAGGTGCCACTCATAATTTAAAGAGAACGGGTTTCTGGGGTACAGAGGGCACAGTTCTTTATGCAGACCCTCTATCTGGGGAAGACGCCACTGGATCTCAGTGTGTGCTCAGCCTTCTGCTGTTGTGACACCATGACTCTTCCCATCAGCACTCAGACTCTCTTGAGTGTGCTCATCTGCACACGAGGGCAGAGTTTCTCCTAGCATACTCCTGCTTTGGGAAGGATTCCTTTGAGTCTTTGTAGGAGAGTCCTAAATATTTCATAGACTTGCCAGCTTGTTTAATTATATCTGAATGCAAAAAGGTCTCATAGATAGACATTTATTCTGTGGTACTCTTAAATAGATGTTTAAACATCTGGGTTCCTCGATTTGCTCAAGACACAGACTTCACTTGGAAAGAGAAGTTCACTCTATTTGGAGAACCTATAGAAATTTCTACGTCTTATAGTATAGATCTAAGTATATAAATGTGTGACCCATTCCATCCTTGGCTCTACAGCTAGATCCTGTGTTCAAACAAAATAGAAAAATAAAGATGCTATCAGGAACTCCCAGCAACCACTACTGTGTTCCCAGTTTCTATTGGGTTGTTATCTCAGGAGTGAGGCGTAAATGGAACCATGCAGAATCTAGAATAAAACATTTTAAGTTCTGTTAACTTACAATAGATTTACAAAGAGCTTTCTCTATTTTGTATAAACAATGTAAATTAATTCTATTAATTCTACGGTGAGTATATATGCATAAACACTACCAAATGCATAAATACATCCATTGCCTCTAATAATTGTTCACTTTCTTTATTATTTATTATTATATTTGAATATTACGTGATCCGTCCTCTAAGATATTTCATATGCAATATAGAATTTCAATTACAGGCAATACCCACATAAACCTAAAACACACTCCTGTTTTGCAACTGTTTCCAAGCCACTATCTCCCCCATCCTCTTCCCATGACTTCCTGAAACCACCTCCTTCACTGTGCAGCTATGAGTTCCACGGTTTCCAGTACCCCATACAGACAGGATCCTGTTATTTTTGTCCACCTATGTCTATCTTATTTCACTTAATAAAATACCTTTCAGGCTTTTCCAAACATGATTCGTGTTGTAAATGGCAGCAATTCTCCTTTGCAGTGTTACATAGTATTTATTCCATGATTGTTTAAACGACATGTGCTTGACCCCCTTATCCATCATTTAGTGATCAGGTTGTTTTCATGTCTTGCCTACTACACTTAGTACTGTCATGAGCAAGGAAGTGCAGATGCCTTGTGGAAATCCTGATTTCAATATTCCTAGAGAGTCAAAATATATAGATTCAATATTGGCTTGTAAACACCAAGTGCAAAGAAGATTCCTGTTCTCGTTCCTATTTTCTCCACAAAAACCTAAACAAGATAAAAGACAAAGTGATGAAGAAGGAATTCGAAGTTGAAAGAAAATGTGTTGACATATAACTAGACTGTGACATGGGCATCTTTCAAACATTCATGTCCAGATCACATCAATTAAATCACAATCATCAAGGAGACACAACAGTATGGCATTTTTTGGAGTTATGTAGCTATCACAGTGTATAGGCAAGTATTGAAAGTACCCATAATGGCATACTCCTGATACTTTTGCAATATGACACCAATAGCTGTGATCTCCATGAGGTGTTCAATGCATCACCTGGCATTAACAACATAAGGAATCATTATATTTCTCATTTAGCCCCAATTTTTCTGGTGTGAGTCCTAGCTTACTCAGAGTTGAATATGTTTTGTAGATACTGTGTGACTTTGTAAAATGGATTGTCAAGCCTCCATCCTAGAGTTTCTGATATAAGACCAAGTGGGAAATTTGCATATCTAAAAAGTTCCCACATGAGGATGATTCTGCCCAGACCAACTATGAGAATGACTACTGCAGCTGTGTAGAGTTGTGTTTTAACAAGACTTCTCCCTCAAGAGATTCATATCATAAGGTAATGTTTGAGAACTGCTCTAAGGATTAATAAAATAGCTACCCAATCTTTTTCCTAGATGGCTCTATGTAGAGTACCTTTAGGTCTTCAAGCCATAGTGACATCAAACTCTTTTTATTTTTCTTTGAAAAATTTGATTTATCTCTTTCTGCTCAGACTCCTTCTAACTCAGTGCACTACAGACTTTTCCACACAGCTTAGTAGAAAATGGAAGTGAATGTGTCTCACTAAGCAAATTTACAGACTTTGAAGGGAAACATGCTGTTGCCTCCTACAGGTTTTGTAGTGCTAGAACTGGCAAGATTTCATCCTCAAGACTTCAACACACGCATCCGCACAGACTCATTAGGAAGCTGCCCAGTATCTCTGCCAAGATGATGTGAAACTTGGAAATAAAAATGTGGAAGTCACATCCTTTCAATACCAGAAAGAGTCAATGACCACTTGAGAACGAAGATCCTTAGTTCTTCTCAGAGTTTAAAACTCATTATAAGTCACATTGAGATTGGATGTCGAAAGTCAAGAAGACTGAGCAACTGCAGAAAAACTGTACTGCACCCTTGAAAACGAGTGAGAGAAGATGTTGTTATCACAATAAATGAGTAGGAGGAGTGTGTATGTTAATTACCTTGAAATAGCCATTCTATAATTATGTATTATTTACATAAATGGTAATGTTATTCACATGTCCTAAAATGTAAGCGAAAAGAAAATTTTCCCATCATCAATTTGTAATGTAATAGCCCCCTCAATATCCAAAGTTAATAAAGTTTTCACAAAGCAAGGCATGATTTGGTAAACTATAGACATAGAGATATTTGTAAATGACTTAGATTTAAGTAGTACAATGGGAATTAGAACCAGTCATATATAATATAAAAATATGAATATTATATAGTATGTCCAGAGACTAAAGAAAATAAAGCATATCATTTTTCATGAGTCACTAAAACTTGTTCAACTGTTAATTTATACAAAATTTTTTCCTTAAAAGTGTGATATTTTCATTTACAGGTTAGTCTACTTTTCAATATGTAAATATCTTTATATTATGATCAAAAACACACGGACATTGTTGATCAATGTGCAGATGTAGTTGATCCACTGTCCATGGTTCTTTCAACTTTTACATTAGTTTATTCATATAGTGCTTTTTATTCATTAATTCTTTCATTACAGGGATATCAGCACAAGGAAAAGAGTATGCAGATAGACATAACAACTTATACAATGTCTTTTGAAACTGAGAAAATTCCAAAAATGAGCAAATTCTGAAATGAGAAAGATAAGAACTCTTCTTATGATCTTACCTTGCCATTTTGTGAAGATGCTGGTCTCTTGTTCTTTTCAGCACAACTTCAGGCTACCAAAGGCACCAACTAGTTTCTTTATGAAGAAGACTCTCCCCATCTGTTGATAGTATAAACAAGACTCCTGTACATTTTAGGTGACATATTCCCTGGTATTATTCTCCTTACATATGGTTAAACAATTAACAAAGATGCTTCCAACACATTACAGCAAAGTGAAAGTGTGTGTGTTTGAATGGCATTCTCTATGATCCAGAATCTTCTTGAATTCACATCAATTCAACAACTTGGGTTACAAGAATATCGCTGGTAGGACCTAAAGAACCCATGTTTGTTATCAAGTATCTCTGAGGAAAGCTTTTCATATGTACTTGTATTTTTTCATTGTCTTAGCCAAGGTTTTATTGGTATGAAGAAACACCATGACCATGGCAACTCTTATAAAAGAAAGCATTTAATTGAAGCTTGCTTACAGTTCAGAGGTTTAGTCCATTATCGTCATGGCAGGAAGCACAGTGACAAGCAGGTAGATATGGTTCTAGGACAGTAGCTGAGAGTTCTACATCTAGATCTGCAGTCATCAAGAAGAAACAGCCACAGTGGGCCTGGATTGTGCATCCGAGACTTCAAAGCCCATTCCAGTGACATACTTCCTCCAATAAGGCCGCTCCTGTTTATAGTACCACTCTCTATGAGACTCTCTATGAGCTTATGGAACCCATTTTTATTCAAACCACCACATTTAACTCCCTAGCCACCATAGGCTTGTAATCATACCATAATGCAAAACTCATTCAGTCCAACTTAAAAAGTTCCCATAGTCCATAACAGTTTCAAACGTGTTTAAAAGTTCAGTCTCTTCTGAGACGCATGGCAATCTTTGAATGGAAACCCCTGTAAAATCAAAATGAAAAAGCAGATCACACACTTCCAATGCATAATGGTACAGTATATACATTACCATTACAAAAGGGAGGTAAGGAGCCTTATGAAAAAAAAACACCGGACTAAAGTAAGACTGAAAACCAGCAAGGCAAACTTTAAACTGCATATTCATGTCTGATGTCAAAATACTCTTCAGATCTCCAGCTCTGGTCAACTTTGTTGAATGCAACACACTTGTCTCTCCTGAGCTGGTTCTACTCCATGTTAGAAGATATCAGCAGGTATCCCAAAGTTCTGGCATCTTGGAATCTCCAGGGCAACCCAGGCTTCAACTTCACAACTTCACACAAAGGCCTCTCTAGGCCTCCATGCAGGGGCACACCTGTCATATGCCTGGCCTCAGAGGCTCTCCTCAGTCATAGAGGAAGATTCCATAACCCCTTTCTTCTCTCCTTGACTCTAATGCCAGAAACATGTGGCCAAAGCTGTCAGATTCTGCTACTTACTGGGACTGGAACATGGCCTCCTCATTCAATTACATCTCCACCAAATTTCTGATTTTGATGGTTTCCTTCATTGCCTAAGCTTAGCTGTCCTGGAACTTGCTCAGTGGACCAGGATGGTCTTGACTATAGAAATCTGCCAGCCTTTGCCTTCTGAGTGTTGAGATTAAAGGTGTGCACTGCCACACCCAGTATTAAGTTTTTATTTAATTTGTTCCCACAAGTTGGAAGCTTAGCTGAGTGGGGTCTTGCTCTGAGGCCATCACTTCCTTTACTTCATTTGGCATCAGGGCTTTCTTTAATCTGTTTAGACTTCCTGGTACCCCTTTTCTCCCAAGGGTATATTTTGTATTTTTCCTTGCTCAGGTTTCTCCTTTCCATTATAAATCTGCAGAAGACTGGCCACTAAGAGCCAAGCAACACATGTAGTCTGTACTAGGCTGTCCGTAAATTTCCTCTGCCAAAACTGTTAAACCATAACTCTTTAACTGTTTGAACAAAGTCAAAAAGCAGCCACATTTTTCACCAAAATATCACAAGCATCATCTCTATGCCACAAACTAAAGTTCTTCTCCTCTGAAACCTCTTGAGTTGGACAGGTCAAATCACCCTCAGCAACACTGTCTTCTCTGCTCCCACTGGTATGACCTATTAAGTACCACTTAAAGAGTACAACTGTCTTTTAATCAAAAGTCCCAAAGTCCACATTTCAGCAACATGAAGCTTGAACTGGTCTATCAGAGCAATCCCATAAACCCTAGCAACAACTTCTGTCTTAGTTAGTCTATTGATGTGAACAGACACCATAAAAACAGCAGCTCTTATAAAGGTAAACATTTAATTGAGGCTGGCTTACTGCTTAGAAGTTTAGTCCCTTATTGTCATAGTGGGAAGCATGGTGGCATGCAGGCAGAAATGGTGCTGAGAAGGTAGCTGAGAGATCTACATCTGAATCGACAGGCAACAGAACACAGAGACAGACACACTGGGCTTTAGAGACTTCAAAGCCCACCCCCAGTGACAGACTTCTTCCAACATGGCCACACCTACTTTAACAAGGCCACACCTCTCAATAATATAACTTCCTATGAGTCTATGGGAGTCACTTTGTCACCACGCTTATATCTTGAGTCACCACACTTATATCTTGGACAATGCAACTAAACTTACCCGAGTACTTAAAGATGTGTGCCATGGCCAAACCTTTTCTCCTGTTACAAATAATTTAGCCGGTTCCCTTGTTTTGTTTTTAATTTCCAGCATAAAACAATAATTTTCTAACTTTTTGAAATGCATAATTTATATATTAAGGATGATCTCAACAAGTAACTTAAAACAGATCTGAGTACAGAATTATTCCAAGATGACTGAATTCTTAGGATCTATGGAATATCTAATATAATAGAAAATATTGCCACTAAGACAAATGAATACATTTAAGTTGTATTATTACTTTTTAAGCCGACTAAAAAAATTGCATTTAAAAGGTGATAGCTGCAATACTGAGTAATACTGAACCTAATATCTAGGAATTATTAAACTGAAATCTAGTGTCAGATATGGGAAAACAACTTATAAGTTGTTGATCCTTGGAGGCCCCCAAATACCCAAAATAATAAAAATGGTGCCATTTTTCTTGGCTTTCTACTAGAATTAGTTGATGAAACTCTTTTTCCACTTTTGCTGATTAAAAAAAAAAAAAGCCACAACTCTGGGTACAAGATAGAAAAACTAAACTGGAACTGAACTAGATATTCCTTTCTGTGCCCAGTGTTCAGAGTTCTGAAAGGGGCAATGCAAGCTTCTGGGGGTGAATGGGTTTCAGTGGCCTTACCCAGCTGAGAACCCTCTAGACAACTATACTGACCTTCTGAGCTAGCTGTGCCCACGGTGTAATAGTGCCACAATTGTAGTGGGGCTGCTCAGCATGCTCTGATTGGTTCAGAGGCCTGCTCCTCAAGAGGAAATGCATGACTGATGATGTATACTCAGTCACAAACCCATGGCTAAGGAGGTTTTATACCTTACAAGGAAACTTACTCCTAATTAAACTAATGCCAAGCTTCCTTCCAAGTACATTCGTGCCAGTAGACAAATACTACTCTGAGTCTTCATCAGAGAAATGTATTGAAAGGCAGAGTGGTAGTTTAAAGAATGACTCCCCCATCTCAACTTCTCCTCCCCCCCTTGCCTTCTCCCCTCATCTTCCTATTCTGCCCTCCCTATTGCCCCCACCCCTATGCTTCCAATTTTGTCCGACGATTTTGTCTATTTCCCCTTCCCAGGTGAATCTACGTATGTTTTTGCTAGGGTTCACTTTGTTACTTAGCTTCTGCAGAATCATGAACTATAGGCTCCATGTCCTTTGTTTTAAGCTATTATCCACTTATGAATGAATACATACCATGTTTATCTTTCTAGGTCTGGATGACCTCACTCAGAATGGTATTTTTCTAGTTTTATTTATTTGCTTGAAAATTTCAAACTGTCATTGTTTTTTTTTTTTTTTTACCACTAAGTAGTACTCCAATTTGTAAATGTACCACATTTTCTTTATCCATTCTTTGGTTGAGGGGCATGTAGATTGGTTCCAGGTTCTGGTTATTACAAATAATGCTGCTATGAACATAGTTGACTAAATGTCCTTGTAGTGTGTTTGAACATCTTTTGGGTATATGCTCAAGATTGGTATTGCTGGGTCCTGACATAAGTTGATGCCCAATTTTCTGAGAAACCATCATTCTGATTTCCAGAATGGTTATACAAGTTTGCATTCCCACCAGCAATGGAGAAGTGTTCGCCTTTCTTCCCATCCTCTCCAGCATAAGCTATCGTTGTTTTTGATCTTAGCCATTCTAACTGGTATAAAATGGTATCTCAGAGTCATTTTGATTTGCATTTCCCTGATAGCTAAGGATGTTGAACATTTCCTTAAGGGTCTTTCAGCCATTTGAGATTCTTCTGTTGAGAGTTCTCTGTTTAGATCTGTACCCCATTTTTAAGAAGATTATTTAGAATTTTGATGTCTAATTTCTTGAGTTAATTTTATAATTTGGAGATCAGTCCTCTGTCTCATATAGGGTCGGTGAAGATCTTTTCCCATTCAGTAGGCTGCGTTTTTGTATTATTGACTGTATCCTTTGCTTTACAGAAGCTTCTCAGTTTCAGGAGGTCCCATTTATTTATTGTTGCTCTCAATGTCTGAGCTACTGGTATTACATTTAGGAAGTGGTCTCCTGTGTCCATGCATTGAAGGCTACTTCCCACTTTCTCTTCTATCAGGTTCAGTATGGTCAGATTTATATTGAGGACTTTAATACATTTGGACTTAGGTTTTGTACATGGGGATAAATATTTATCTATTTTCATTCTTCTACAGGTTGACATGCAGTTATGCCAGCACCATTTGGTGAAGATGCTTTCTTTCTTCCATTGTATAATTTTAGCTTCCTTGTCAAAAATCAGATGTTCATAAATGTGTGGATTAATATCTGTTTTTATGCCAATACCAAGCTGTTTTCATTACCGTAGCTTTATAATAGAGCTTGATGTCAGGGATGGTGATGCCTCCGGATGTTCCTTTATTGTACAGAATTGTTTTGGCTATCCTGGATTTTTTGTTTTTCCATAAGAAGTTGATTATTGTTCTTTCGAGGTCTGTGAAGAATTGTGTTGGGATTTTGATGGGGATTGCTTTGAATCTATAGATTTCTTTTGGTAGAATTGACATTTTTTTATTATGTTGATCCTATCTATCTGAGAGGATGGGAGATCTTTCCATTTCCTGTTATCTTCTTCAGTTTCTTTCTTCAAAGTCTTAAAGTTCTTGTCGAACAGGTCTTTCACTTCTTTGATTAGTGTTACCCCAAGATATTTTATGTTATTTGTGGCTATTGTGTAAGGTGATGTTTCTCTGATTTCTTTCTCAGAATTTTTATCATTTGTATATGTAGGAGGGCTATTGATTTTTTGAGTTGATCTTGTATCCTGCCACATTACTGAAGGTATATATCAGCTGTAGGAGTTCCTGGTTTTGGGGGTCACTTGTGTATACTATCATATCATCTACAAATAGTGAAATTTGACTTTTTTTTCCAATTTGAATACCCTTGATCTCCTTTTGCTGTCTTATTGCTTTAACTATAACCTTAAGTACTATATTGAACAGATATGGAAACGGTGGACAGCCTTGTCTTGTTCTTGATTTAGTAGAATTGCTTTGAGTTTGAGTTTCTGTCCATTTAATTTGGTGATGGCTGTCTCTTTGTTGTATATTGCTTTTATCATGCTTAGATATGTTCCTTGTATCCCTATTCTCTCCAAGATCTTTATCATGAAAGGGTGTTAGACTTTGTTGAATGCTTTTTCAGTATCTAATGAGATAATCATACGCTTTTTCCTTTCAGTTTGTTTATATAGTGAATTACATTGACAGAATTTTTAGGTTGAACCATCCCTGCATCTCTGGGATAAAGCCAACTCGATCATGATGGATGCTTTTTTGATGTGTTCTTGGATTCAGTTTGCCAGTGTTTTTGAGTGTTTTTACATCTATGTTCATGAGTGAGATTGGTCTGTAATTCTCTTTCTTGGTTGAGTCTTTGTGTAGTTTTGGTATCAGGATAACTGTAGCCTCATAAAAAAAAGTTTGGCAATGTTCCTTCTGTTTCTATTACGTGCAACTATTTGAAGAGTATAGGTACTAGCTCTTCTTTTGAGTTCTGGTGAAATGCTGTACTGAAATCATCCAGCCCTGAGCTTTTTCTGGTTGGGAGATTTTTGATGACTGCCTCTATTTCCATGTAGGTTATACGTCTACTTAGATTGTTCACTGGACCTTGATTAATTTTGGAATGTGGCATCTATCCAGAAAATTGTTCTTTTCTTTTACATTTTCCAATTTTGTGGAGTACAGGTTTTTGTAGTATGACCTAATTATTCTATGGATTTCCTCAGTATCTTTTGTTATGTCCCCTTTTCCTTTCTGATTTGTTAATTTGGATGTCCTCTCTCTGCTTTTTGATTAGTTGGATAAGGATTTGTCTATCTTGTTGATTTTCTCAAAGAACCATCTCTTTGCTTGATTGATTCTTTGTTTCTATTTTATTTATTTCAGCTCTCAATTTGATTATTTCCTGTCTTCTACTCCTCCAGTCTCAGGAAAATTTATATTAAAAAAAATCTAGATCCTCTTCCATACAATTAACAAATAAATTTACATCCAGAAGGAAACTGTTTTATAACATTACAGCCAGATGACAGATATGATTCAGAGACTTTTTAGTCATGGTCCAATTCTCTACAAATGAGTATGAACTTGAAAGAAATGATATCACTTGTAATTTGGGAGAATATTTGGAGAGATGGTGCATTTTGTCCATAGCAGCACAATCTTATGCTACTGATAAACTCTGTATCTAAGGAAGAATCCTAAATTGCTCTGAATATTGGGACACACTTAAAAGACATTCTAGGTTGTGAGAAAATAGTGGAAATTGAAAAGTTATGTGTGATGATTGAAGAGCATAGAAAATTAGACTGAACAGAAGCTCTTCAGACTGTGAGGACTAGACTGTGTAGAGGACTATGAAGGCTGATTAAAAGTGCCTCTGGTGGAGAAAGCAGACAAAAAACTGGCACATCAATAGACATTAACTTTCTACATCCAAGGTCGAAGTTTCAGTTGGTATAAAATTGTCCAACTAACGTTAATGAACATGAAAGTGGGGAAGCTGCTAAGATAGGTAATTTAGGGAAATCACAATAATTTGGAAATATCAGAATAAAAAATAAAATTAAACCATAGCTTTCCTTCTTTCCTACCTAAAGATGGCAAATTTGTAACAATTAAATATCCGTACACTAAATTTATACAGAAAATAGATGTGTAATTCATATGACTATAAATTACATAAGCCATAAATATGCTATATTTATATGCATGTCACTCACTAATATTTGTAATTGTTTGCACATTCATGTTTGGATATGTTCATGTATGTGCTTACGTGCGAGTGAACTTATGGAAGCTGGAGCTAAACACTAGGTGTCTACCTCAAATCCTCTACCTTATTGTTTTAAATGGAGTCTCTCCCTGCACTTGGAGCTAGACTGGCTGGCTATCAATCTCCAAAGACCAGTGGTGACAGCCTTTCTAGCACTGTCATTCCAATGCCACACTCACCAATTTCACACTGGTGCTAGAGATTGAACTCACTTACTGATGCTGGCAGGGCAAGTGCTTTACTGGTGAAGTCATCTTCTCACTCATTCATTTACTAAGAGTTCTCATTTACCAGTACTATCAACCTCTAGGGGTGGGAAAATAGAGTAGAAATACCTCCTCCTAATATATCACTAAACAAGGCTGGAAAGTCTGGAAATTATATACAAAACAATACACGAACCCTCTGAAGACTACATATTGGGATGCACGTCAACTATGCATGGTGCATTTATCACTTTAGTTCAAAGACTTAGGAGGCTTGGTTCAAGAGGAATAAAAGTTTGAAGTTGCTCTGGACTATACAGAGAGACCCATCATATAAAATAAAGTAAAATAAAACACATATAAGCAAAATTGTCAGAACCAAATAAATGAATTTGACAAAGTTGAAGAATTCAAAGTAGACACAGAGAAATAGTTCAGGTTTCTATCAATTAATGAATAACAATTTTAAAAAGAAATGGAGAAAGTAATTCCAAGAGCCAGAGAGATGACTCAGAAGTTGAATGCCTGCTACTCTGCCAGAGGGCCAGAGTAAAGATCCCAGTGCCCACATCAGGTGGTTTACAAAGGCCTTTAACTCCAACTCCAAGGCAACTGGTGCCCTCTTCAGCCTACATAAGCACAAATACACACAAATATATAAATTGGATAATAAAATAAACATTTTTAATTTTATATAAAATAATTACATTTATAATACCAACAAAACAAATGTAATTCTAAAGAATAAGCCAAACCAACAAGGAGGAGAATAGTTCACCCACTAGAAAACAGAAAAAAAGCTTGTTGAATGAAATTAAATAGGATTCAAATAAATGAAATG
Organism: Alexandromys fortis; assembly: GCF_014885135.2. Lineage (NCBI taxonomy): Eukaryota > Metazoa > Chordata > Mammalia > Rodentia > Cricetidae > Alexandromys > Alexandromys fortis. Next base: position 7,181,221 of record NW_026067919.1, read on the forward strand.
ATATCCTATATTTAAGGATTAGAAAATGTAATATTGTTAAAATATAAACGCTACCCAAAGAGACTCACAAATATAATCCCATGTTTAAGGATTAAAAAGTGTAATATTGTTAAAACATAAACGCTACCCAAAGAGACTCACAAATTTAATGCAATCCCTCCCTACCAAATCACAAGGAAATCTTTCTTACAGAAATAAAAAGGGTCATTCCAAAATTCATGGAAATCTCAAGGATCCCAGACAGACAATAATATTAATAAAGATTAAGCTAAGAGTTAGCAATTTCTGGTTTCAAAACTAACAACAAAGCAACAGTAATCAAAAAAAAAATGATGGTAACATAAAGATAGACATTTAGACCAAAGGAATTCAATAGAGAACTCAGATATAAAGCTATAAACATATATATGATCAAATGCTTTCTATAAAGGCAAGACTATTAGATGGAGAACAGACAGGCTTCAAAACAGGCAGCTACAACAAGAGAATCAGCTTGGAAGATGTCATTACACAATAAAAGATCAGTGTATAATATTTTAAATGCTTAGAAGGAGAAATCATGAGCTGAAACAGTAAAATTTTTAAAGGGAATGATTGATAGGTGGATACTTTCATGATATTAAATTTGGCCATGATTTCTGCGCACATGTGCGCACGCGTGCACACACACACACACAACACAAACATTGACAATGAGAGATAAATGATAAACTAGAATGAACCAAAATAAGCCCTCTGTGCATTAAAGGATACTAACAACCAATGAAAGGAAAACCCACAGGATAAAAAACAAACATTTCTGAACCATGAGTGTGGTAAAGAATTAATATCTACATATAGAAAGAGTTCTTTACATTTGCCAGACACACATGCACACTCTAAGAAACCCAATAATGGACAAGTAACTTGAGCACACATTCTTATATGAAGATATGGTATCCAAGTGGCCATGCACACATGAAAAGATGGTCAATATCAGTAATATCATTACATTACATAATATCAGTAATCATTACAACAATGTAAATTAAACTAGTAGGCTAACTATTGTAAAGCAAAACAAGTGTTGACATGAATACAAAAAAAATGGAAACTGCATTTCTGGTTCCTAGTCATTGAATGTGAAGTTAATTTTACTTTTTCTATTACATACTTTTATTCTGACTACTGTTATTCTCTATTACTACTTTACTGTGACTGCCCATGATGAATGGGTGTGGGATACTGACAATGCTGTTTCTTCATCTACATGCATATCTTCTGTATACATGTCTTAAATTTTACACTGATGCTGTGATGAATGGGCAAACCCCATTTTGGGGGGCTATGTGAAACTTTTGACATATTATTAGATTAAATTTGAATCACTAACACTATTTCTACCAATAAATTAGGTTACATGTTTGCAGTGCAAGCCTCCCAAAATGTCCTTACTCAAAGTCATATGTAATGTGGTCTTGTGGGACCATCATAACATGTGTGGCTGTGTGACAAATAAATTAAATTTGTGGACGACTTCAAAAAAGATGTAACCTACATTATTGTTGAGGATTACAATGGTCTAGCTACTACAGAAAATAGTGGTAAAATTTTTGATGAACTTATCATGTGATGTGATGATTCTATTTATGAGTAAAAGCCCAGAATAATTGGGAACATGGTCTGGAGCAGGTATTTGCCCAATCAAATTCATAGCACCAGTGCTTACAAAAGCCATGAGGCAGAATCAATCTGTGCATATAACTAGATGAGCTGCTGAACAAAGTGTGACATAAACTTACAGAAAAAGAGTACTCGGGTAACATATGATGACCAGGATGGATCTTGAAGACATACTCCTAAATGGGAAGGTGTATACTAGAAAGCACCACTTACATGAAGTCCTAAGACTAGCAAATTCAGAAAGACAAAAGTAGAATAGCTGTCAAGTTTAAGAAGTGGGCAAATGGGGAACTGTTTCATAGCTTCTAGTAAGAAAGAACTATTAGTTCTAGAGACAGATAACAGCAATGACTATGCAGACAGTGGTAACTATTATACAACATGCTTAGTGTTAACAAATTGTGCACTGAAAACAGTTACACTTCATGCTATCTATCCGTATACATACATGTATATGAAAAGCACATGCAATATGCACATTCACATGTGTTCCTTATTTATATATGAGTATATACATATGAGCATTTATGCATAGATATTCTTTATTTCTAAAACAAAGAGCAAATGAGAAAAGTGGCTCCTTTCTTGTTTTGCCCACTTATTCTGAGCTTTTCACGTTCTAAGCCTTTGAATTTAGTACTAAGTGGAAAAATTTAGCAAAGGTAGGTTGTAGCTACACACTGGCTCTCTGGTTCCCAGAGCCTTCTTGTATGCTCTCTAGGCGCTCACCCAGCTTGCACCTGCAGAGATCCACACTGCAGCGCAATGACTTCTAATTTCCATCTCTCAAATGTCAAAATATTTTGGCTTTTCAATTTCCTCCGCCTTCATTAACTTCTACTAGCTAAAGGCAAGGGCAAGTCCCTCCCCCTAAAATACATTTTCATGCTGGTCAGATAAATCTGGGAGGAGCCAAGCAAGTAATTTCTTGAGCTTACATCTCGACTGCCCCTGTCATTAACTTCTTTACAGTTCCGAGTTTTTGAAACATTTAAAACATGTTTAATGGGTAGATAGCAAATATTAAACATAAGTAGATATTAAACAGCCACACAATCTAAGGATCAGAGCCAGTTGAAGATGGATAACCCTGTTCAGAGCCTCTGAGGATTTCAAGTGGGAAATTGCAGAGTTTAAAAACAACTGTGGGACCACGGAGATGGGTGTGACTACAAAGTAGTGAGTGTTAGGTAGAGGACATGTAGCAAGTGGAGAACCACAAAAGGGAAAGCATGGGGCGGTGATATGGTAAGAGCACAATGGTTAGGGAGTGAAACAGGGCAGTCTCTATTGGGGGATGGTCTTGCATTGATACTTTTGAGAAAAGGAAAAGGGAGGAGTCATCTGGAGATTAGCATTCTTGGCAGATCATACAGAAGCCCCAACTGAAACAAATTTATATCCAACCTACTGAAAGAATGGTAGCAGGTAAGCAGACAGGGAAGAAAGGGGAGGGGAAAATAGAAGATCAGGGAGCAGCTGGTGATTTATAGGAGAAGGGAGTTAGTTAGCCAAAGCCATGGAAGGTGTCTTAGGTTATCATTAACTTTGGCTTTTACTGTGGATGAGCTCAGACAAAATCCTACAAATCCCACAGACCTTTACAACTTTGTTTAGCACAATAAACGCTAAAAGCCTTTTCATCAAGGCCTACAAATTTATCTTCTGTCTTGACCTTGAAAGAAGATGAGGGGGAAAGATATTGATTGAGCTGCTCTTGGGAAACTGAAAATCAAACAATAAAGTGGATTCATCAAGGGTTTTAGATGTTATTATATGTACTTTGTGACATCTATCATCTGGACTTCTCGTAGCTCAAATGAGTCTCTTTGCCTGCAACAACCTTGCCTAACTCACTCCTTCTATCTCATCCAGCTCAAGGTAATCTTCTAGGTTGTGATATGCTGAAGGCAAGCCCGGTGATTGTCTGCCTCTGTGTTATATCTAGACAACAAATATTTTCTAAAATCATCTCCTCCTGAAAATGCATCCTTAAGACAAATCTCTTTCAGAGACTATAGAAAGTGGTTTGCATTTTCTCAGGATACGAATATACGAAAACTCTAATAGCACGTTAAACTTTCACAGTGACCATTGTATATGTACTCAAAATATTTATTGGTTAAATGTTTCTAACATCTATTAATAGATATATCATCTTTTACAGGATGTTATAATGGGGGTAAGCACTGTATTTATGTGGGAGGAGTATTCACTGTTACAGAGTATAGTACTCAGGTTGCTAACATTGCTCCCAGGGGGAGGTGAAGTCAAGTCAGAGATAAATAGAATTCCAAGTTAGCAGCTGATTCCCAGCAGCCACAGACTCAAGTGAGGGTCACAAAGTGTCTGAAGAGATCCAAACAGACATCATCTATAATCTTCACTCCTTCAGTGGGTGGCAGGAAGAAGTCAATGGGAAGTGCTTTAAAGTAGCCCTCAAGACATTTTAAAATAATTTGAGACAGTGGAACAGCTGGAAAATGGGAAAATATAATTAGGAAAAGAGGGAATTTCAGGAAAAGGGATGAACTCTAAAAGCAATGTGGAGTAAAGAGAAATAAGTGAAATGGGTCCCCCAACTGAAAGAATGAATGGGTATGGGGAAAAAAAACTGAATAAAGCAGAGGCACAGGATGAAAGAATGAGCTAGAGGGAGATACCCGGACATCAGAAGATGCCTAATGAGACAGCCAAACTCTACACAGTGCATCAAAAGACACCTAGCAGTCCTGAGCCATGATAGAGTACAGAGCCTTAGGACTGATACCTTATTCTCTGTGAGCTTAAGATCCGTTCAGATAATCATTCATTTTGCTTTATTGTGTCTAATGTAACAAAGACACCCACACTCTGTTTAGAAACCCCGCAGGGTCAAATCTTTAAACCCTAGGCCAAGATGCATCATGGGTTTTCACGTCCTAGTGTTTGCTTATATCATAAAAGCTACTGCGCTTCTTCCTTTATGTCATGGGGAATGTTGGGAGGCAGGCGAACACTTTCGCATGCCCACTGGCTGCCCGTCGGGTCTAGAAGTAAAAGGAAAACTTTTCCAACTGCTTTTTCATTCCCAAATCATGTTAAATTTGAAATCGACAGCTGTGCACTTTAACCACATTCTCTTGCGTGATTTATGCCAATTGCACTTCTTAAATAAAGCTTCCACTTGAGCGGTGGAAATAGATTTCCTGCCTGAACAGCTCGTTCTGCTAGAAATAAGTGTTGAGTCAGATATGCAACAAAGATGCTTCCAAAAGAAGTGTGCACCACCAACAACCACTTCCTATTTGAGGTGGACTCGTGCTTTTGTGGTGGGGAAGCTTACTCCAAAGACTTGGGGATAAGTGCCCCATGGAAACAGATATTCCAAAGCCTTGGGACATAAGTGCCCCATGGAAACAGAATAAAGCAGACTTCTGGGAAATGGGAATTGCCTGAAGGGCAATTTAAAGTACCTTTCTGGACTGGAAAATGCAATGTAAGATATTGATATACACTCTAACTGGTAGCTCTCTCTCATCCACTTCCAGGACCACAGAAGCAAAAAGCATATATTAAAGGCATTAATATGAAAAGAACAATCTTAACTCAAGAATTTGCTCTACTTTCAATTCCCTAGGGGGAAAAAAGTTGCTTTTGCAACTTTATAATAAATAAAAGCCTTTTGGTGAACATTTTCCCCTGTAGCTTACTTACATTATGATGAGCGCTTTATGTGAGTTATCTCATTTTATCCTTAAAACAACCTTTAGCTGAAGGCATGCTGATTTTCAGAAAGCTGTAAATTAGGTACATCAGATAGAGTTATTAGATCACAGGCCAGTGAAAGTCAGAACCAAGATTACATTACTTCACAGAATGTTTAACCAGTACCTTTTAAGGCCTCAAACTGAAGCTTCTTTATTAGAAGTTATGCACCATGTGATAGACACCACAGGTGGGCTTGGACTACTGAGGGAAGAACCAGGGCAAAGGTTACATTAAATGAGAAGGTTATTAATGATAAAATTTGGAACAAAAGGCTATAAAGGAAGTCAGGGACAGCAGTTAAGTAGGTCAGATGAGAAGTAAATGTAATATAATTTTTAAACTATATGAGAATTTGGTATAAATGAGAACAAGTCAGAAATAAACAGGGACATTCTGAGAGAAACTTCTTAAAGCATCTAGAGTCTCGGCTACATAAACAATATGACACATTATTATACAGAAATGAATTCTTTCATTTTTAAATTTTGTCTATTTAGCCGGGCGATGGTGGTGCACGCCTTTAATCCCAGCACTCGGGAGGCAGAGGCAGGCGGATCTCTGTGAGTTCGAGGCCAGCCTGGTCTACAGAACTAGTTCCAGGACAGGCTCTAAAACCACAGAGAAACCCCGTCTCGAAAAACCAAAAAAAAATTGTCTATTTATATTTTATGTGTGAGTGTTCTTCATCTATACCTGCATGCCAGAGAAGGGCATCGAACCCATTATAGATGGTTGTGAGCCACCATGTGGTTGCTGGGAATTGAACTCATGATGTTTGGAAGATTAACTAATGCTCTCAACCCTTGACCATCTCTCCAACCCTTCATGGAAACTGACTTTTAACAGTTTAAATATCAGAATTTACATGATGTTTCTATTTAAGTATTAAATGTCTCTTTGTGTGTCTGTGTGTTTGCTATTGTTACTTGTGTGCAGGCACATGTGTACATGAATGTGGAGGCCAGAGATCAACATCATGCATCTTCTTCAATTACTTCCACCATGTGTTTTGAGACACACTCTGTCACTGAACCTTGTCTATTCAGCTATACTGATTGACCAATAATAGGTCCTCCTGTCTGTCTTCCGGCCCCAGGATTGTAGGAACATGCTGTTGCTGCCCGAGCTTTTTACTCGAATGCTGGAGTTCTGCAATGGGATTATTCTCAAAGAAAGGGGAAACAGAATTAACATTTCTTCAGATCTTAATTTTAACCATCCTGATGCTAAAAGCATTTATTTATAATCCTAGATATTCCTTACAAAACTCTATAAAATCATTTTCATTTAAATGTGCTTTATTTACAAAGAATTGAACTTCACAAAGATTAAATTTCTTAAAGGTTAAAATACCTGGCTGCTTCCAAAAACTTATAGGCACTTGGCATCCTGCAATTTTTTTATACTGTGTCTGTGAAGCAAAGCCTGCAGAATCTAATGCTCATATTGGAGTTTATTTGGTTTTCATAAGGCCTCTCCACATTAATATAACATAAAAAATATCCAGTTTTTCTAATTTTTTCATGGTGCCCCAGAGCAAAATTCTAATGCAGGCAAAATGTAGTTGCTGATATGATAAAGACACTATTGAACTTTCACAAGTGACATGGGTGATGGTCCATCAGAGAAACAGGAAAGTTCTGACGTGTGCCATCTTCTCCAACGGCTGTCTAATTAGACTTCAGACTCACGCAGGAGGCAGGAACTTATGCCTGAAGGTGTAAACCCAGCCAACCTTTAGAGGCTGGTGAGTCCCAGACCTCAGAGGACAGCCTGCTACTGTGACTTTCCTAAGCCAATACCAAGATACTGATCTTACCCCCACAGGTGAGTGTAGCTCTCACCCTTCATAAAGGAAGCTTCTCTTTGCAGCAGACAAGAGACCATCGCAGACAGCCACAACTAGTCAAAAATAAGAACAACTGGCCACAGACTGCCCAATCCCAGATGATACACCTATAACATAACCCGTACACCTCAGTCTCAGAGAACATCACAGAAGAGAGGGTAGAAAAATTGTGAGAACAAGGGAATAGGTAGTCAGCTACAGGTTGTGTTTTCTAGATATAACAGAGAAGCTGCACCCATGAAAACTCAACAATATGATTGCCTGGATAATACCTGAACAGAAAACACCAGTTGACATACCACATGAACTGGAGGACTCTCCCAGGACTCCATCCCTAGAAGAAGAACTACAGTCAATTAACAAAGGCTGAGAGAGGGAGAATTAGTCTTACCCTGGCATAAACCTCCTAATCAGCTATTCAATACCAAGTGGTCATCTCTAAAGCATACATACAAACAATACTAATCAGGCTGAGCAAGTTATATTAACATATTTGTTCATGTGTGTGTGTGTGTGTGTGTGTGTGTGTGTGTGTGTGTGCTGGTAGTTTGAATAAGAATGGCCCCTATAAGGTCATGTATTTGAATGCTTAGCCATAAGGGAGTGGCACTGAGATGGACTGAAAGGATTAGGAGGTGTGGCCATGTTGTACTAGGTGTGGCATTGTTGGTAAAAGTGTGTCACCAGGGGTGGGCTTTATGGTTTAAAGAATCCCACACCAGATCCAGTCTCCACCCTCCCTCTCTCTCTCTCTCTCCCTGCCCCCCATCTCTCTGTCTCTCCCAGAGGATCAGGATGTAGCTCTCAGGACCACTCACCCAGCACTATGTGTGCTGCTAGGCTCCCCATCATGAAGAAAAGATATTAAGCCTCTGAAAGTATAAGCAAGCCTCCAGTTAAATGTTTTCTTTTGTAGGAGTTGCCTTGGTCAAGGTGTCTCCTCAGAGCAACAGGACAGTGACTAAGACAACTTATATGTGTGTGTATGTGTGCATGGAATCATAATAATTTCTAAAAGATGCCATGTATTTGAGAGGGAGCTGGAGGATACAGGTTGTCTTGGAGGAGGTGAGGGAAAATGATGTCATTATGTTTTACTTAAGAGTAACGCATTTTTTAAAGAAGTTGTGAGGCTGAGGTTTGGCTGAGATATGTTGCTAGATCAGTGACTGCTGCTGTATTGCCAGCCGAACATTCAAACCTAGACCAAGGGTTTCATATTTACAAAGGGGAAGCCTGGAAACTCTGACCTGCTTTTCATCTCAGAATAAAATTGGAAAACTGGTCCTAATTGTAACTAAACTCTTTCTTTTCCTGTTCAGAATTTCTCTAAGACATGTATTTTGGGGTTTCATTGTTTCCTTGTGATGATAAATATAGATGTTTAATACTATTATTTATTTTCAAAATATTTCCATGCATCATCATACTAATTGTTTCTATGATTTCAGCATGTGAATTGTCCTATTCTTTTTCTTATTGACACATAGTATTATTAGATTTATTGATTTGTGGGAATCTGATTAGTGTAAAAATGTTACTATTTCTTTAAATAGTACCACTTGATTCTAGGAATGTTAATCTTTTCATTATTTTTCCCTTCCAAGAATTATCCATCTTCTCCCTTATCGATATACAATATTTAAATTTTCTCATTGATTTATAAAGCATTCTTTATATCCTCTGGATTCTGGACTCTTGTTGACTATATATTGAAACTATTTCCTCGAAGCTAACAAAATGCTTGGCATTCTGTGCAGCTTGAAGTTATGCCACAATTTTGTTAAAATAAGCTTAGAAATATAAACATGAGGAAGATGATTGATGGGCACATTTATTCCAGGTGCACAAGCTTAATTGGGAACTAAAAATCTCAGTCCCCTAGCCCTCATTCTGACAAGTTGAAATCACCAATGCCAGGGCTTTCCAAAGTGTCTATATTTTATGGTTTCCAACCTTCTGAATCCTTTCCGCCCTCTCCCTGACAGACTCTATGTGATCAATCCCTCTGAATTCTCAAGATACACTTCACTACAGAAACAAATCTGTTCCCTCATCCATAAGGAACAGATATTGATATCCACTTCATGTAATTGTTACACAGGCAGTAGGATTCATTCAGTACATTGTGGAGTCTCGGGGTAGGTGCTAGATCCCTAAACTTTATATATTTAATAATCTTGACTCCCCATGGGGGAATATGTTAAGGCTAGGAATAATCCTAAGGTTTTATGGGAGTAAGGAAGCTGTAAGTCTAGCTGAGCGTCTGGGGGGTATTCAGATCCTGATGTCCCAGGACATCTGTGAACAGGTCACAGATGAAATAAAGCTCAAGCTTGGAGCTTGATAAGACATAAACCTATGACCCAAGATAGCATTCACCTTTGAGAAAGGGAGAGCTAGAACAAAATTTTCACATACAGATGTTGCAAAATTTCACCTAAAGAGCACAAGAACAATAATAGCATGGCAGATGGAAATTAAAACATAAGAGAGGTGCATTAATTTCTCAGCACAGATACCATTAATAGAGATTTGCAAAAATTGATGAGTTTTAAATGGCCCAACCAACCTTTGCCGTGGGTAATTCAACTTCAATATAAATGATATAGGTAGGTCAGACATAAAAAATGAAAAACATATCATAAAATCTAATCAAGAAAACAACAGATGAGAGTTTGTAGTAACACCAGAGATTTATAAGTTCTCCAAGAACAAGCAAGCATATTGACAAAATAACCTAGCTGTAAATTCATCAAGCTGAGAACTCTAAATGGTCCACCATTGCACCAATGAGCATGTCTTACCAGGCAGGGCTTTATTGCATCTCACAGGGTTCATGCTGAGGTGAGATGAAACGTCTTCCCCCAGTACCCTTAGCACCTTGAAAGCCAGCCAGTAGGGTCGAAGCTTCTAGATCCGTACATACTTGATTTTTATGATTCAAGTATGTGGTGTCGTCTGCAATAGTGTCTCACCATGAGGTTGCAGAGGGCAACCAAGTAGTTCTGTGAGCTGCTGGGACCCCAATGGCCAACAACTTAAAAAGAAGCAACCCATTCCTACTACTGGGGTTAAGTTTGTAGCTTGTGGTGTCTAGTTGGGACATTGTTCCCCATTTACGGTAACTCCATTAAAACTCTGTTTGTATATGCATGTGTATACATGTATATAAATACTTATGTTATATATTTTAAAAAACTTCAGTAGTAGGTGCCATGCAGCTTTTTCAAATGGCTTTTAGTGTTAGTTATCCTTCCTCACTTCCCTCCTCTACCCTTTACAGCATGGGGTTAGAAGGTGAGCACATAGTTCCACTCTTGACTAAGGTGCTATCTGCATTTGATAGTCAGTAGTAAAGTCAGTATCATTTCTCCTTAACGGTCTGGCCTTTGTATATTGACCACTTTTCAGGGAAGGTCCCATAACCAAGAGTAGTTGTCCAGCATAAACTGGACTCAATGGATTGAGCGAGAGAACAAGGCTAAGGAGAGTTATAGAGTTGGGGGTAGATATGGCAAGAGTTGGGGGAGGAATGAGCATAATCAAAATATACTTCAAAAAAATTCAAAATTCTGAGATAATAAAAGTGTTATTTTTAAATAGATAAAACAGCAGTTTAGGAGCATTTTCATCCCTTGCCTTCTACATTATTCTTTTCATTTCTGTTGCCTCCAAGTCTCTGCCTTGAACTCCTGCCTTGACTTCTCTTGATGATGGGCTCTAAACTGTAAGATGTATAATAAAGACGTTCTTGCTCAGGTTGCTTTCAGTCACAATGTTTCTCGCAACAACAGGAAGCTAAATAAAATATCAGGTCCTCTCTGGATTTAAATACTAATTCTACCAATTTTTAATCATTAACTTTTTTCGTTTTTTAATCTGAAATTTTTTAACGTAGTTTAGTGCGGCTCGCCGCTCCCGCCAGCAGAAGAGACGACCGCAACAGGATTCTTCTCAGAACACACTTTATTGGAACACTTACACTTGAGGTTGTAGAGAGGCAAAAGACCCCGTCCCCGTGAAGCAGAAGAATATATACGGTGCCAGACAAAGCCCTGACGTGTCATCAACCCAATGGCTCAGGCCAGAATGGAGTGATCGTGCTAAATTATGATTGGCCAGATCGGATGGCCTGATCGAAAGACTCCCCCGCGCTGGAGGGAGCTCGCGCGCATGCACACAAGTTGTCTGCCAAGTTTGACATGGAACAGCAAACGGCGCCCAGGCTCTGTGCCCACAACATGACAGTGCCATGGCGCACGCTACATCTCCGTGCGCTACAGTGTAGGACCTTTAGTCTTATATGTTAATATTGTACTTTCTTTGTCTATCTTGAAAATAGTATTTTACATTTTACTAAGAATTACACTGAATCTTAATTTCTGCTTAAGTAATGTCTTTACTATACTAAACAATTCCGTGAACCATGTATGTAGAGACCTGGAAGCAGGAGATGAAGCAGAAAGCATAGAGGAACGCTGTTTACTTGCCAGCTTACTCTGGCTGGCTCACATGCATTTTGTATAGCCCAGGCCCAGCTGCCTAGGGTTGCAATGCCCACAGGGGGCAGACTCACTTTTGTCATCCATCAGGACAATATCCCACAGACATTCCCACACCCAATGTGATAGAGGCAACTCTTCAACTGAGCTTCCCTTCTCCTAGGAGTTTCTAGTTGACAACCAAGATTATAGCAATCACACCTGATAATACAGTAAGAAAATAAAAATCCATAGTAGAAGTAAATTGATCACTAAGTCTAAGTTACTGTAATAATATATAATGAATCATAAGATGGTGTAAGAAGTAATAAGGGGCTTGGCAGTGGTGCCTTTAATCCCAGTGCTTGGGAGGCAGAGGCAGGCAATCTCTGGGAGTTTGAGGCCAGCTTGGTCTACAGAGTGAGTTCCAAAACAGGCTCCAAAGCTACAGAGAAACCCTGTCAGAAGAAGAAGAAGAAGAAGAAGAAGAAGAAGAAGAAGAAGAAGAAGAAGAAGAAGAAGAAGAAGAAGAAGAAGAAGAAGAAGAAGAAGAAGAAATATGATGATGGTGGTGATGAAGATGATGATTTTGATAAGTGAAAACAGTAATGCAAAAGAAAAGCTTAATGCAAAAATTGAAATATTTTTAAACTGCTTTAACGTTTTTTTCCCATGAGTAAGTAGTAGAAATTGTACTAGAGATAATTAATCCAGTGTGTTTATCTGCTATCATAGCCACTGATAATAAAATGAATTATAGTGAACATGCTAAGAGAGGGAAATGGGGAAGAAAACTTAAAAGATTAATGTCAATGAAAACTAAACAGAAAAAAATAGGTGAGAAAAATTAAAATAAGTAGTAATGTTGAATGTAACGACAAGTGTACCTGCATCAGTTACATACAACATATAAATTAGAAAGATTTAAGCCTCCTTAACATGGAACAGTAGATGGTCTGAAGAGATGGGTCAGAGATCAATAGCTCTTCTGCTCTCACAGAAGAAAAAGCTTTGCTTTGGTTCCCAGCACACCTATGGATGCTCACAACCATCCATTAACTTCAGTTCCAAAGGTCTGTTGCCCTCTGCAAGCTTCCAGAGGCATTGTCTGCACATGGTATCCATGAATAAACACAAGCAAAAGACTTAACATGTAGCAGGCAGACTTTTCAAAGCCAACAATGAGTTAATTACAAGTTATAATGATGTGTTAAATGTATGACATTGTTAATATATTTCCATGAAAAGTTTGGGAATTTGGAAAGGAAGTCAAAACAAATCATTCTGAAGAAAGGTAAGCAGCTATGTGCACACTGATAGCAAAGGAAGCTGTGTTGAAGGCACAAAGTAGTTTAATAGAGCAAATAAATATTTCATAATGATCAAAAGGTCACTGCATCAGGATTATAAAAAACGTATCTTGTCTTTGCTAGTAAATGTCTCAAATTATATATTCCAAAAATTACTAAGGACAACTTGGCAAAGTAACCAAACAAGTCTCTATACAGAAAATCAAATGTTTCTCTCACCAACTGATTTAAAATCCAAAGATAAACTTATAAAGATGTAATAGGAAAAATGGTACAGTTGTGGCTTTCAAACTCCCTCTTTCTCCCACCAAAGAAATAAATGAAATTATGAAAAAAAAAAAGGTCAGAAGCAGCCTTTCCTAAAAAAACAGAATTTAGAGATATTCAAAGCTTACCAGGGAATGATTAATGAAGAAATGATTGTGTGTGTGTGTGTGTGTAATTTAGCATGCTTTTATTCTAAGATACCAACCTACAGATCATATATA
>NW_026067919.1:7194786-7223430 GCF_014885135.2 Alexandromys fortis
ATATATATAAACTGCATTGGGTGTGGCTACCTGGAGCAAGAAATAACAACTGAGGAAAAACACAGACTGAAATGCTTAGAGCCTGAAGACTGGGGTGCACTGGACAATAAAAATTTAAAAGTTTTATGTAGTCCCAGGTTAAGGCTTGCAGTTGTGCACATGCTCAGAAAAGACTGAAGAAGATACTAACTTCCCCTTTGAGTCACCTTCAGACTCTACCTGGCCAGAAAACTACAACTGAGGCAGAATGGTAAGCTACTTGCCCGTGAGCTGAAGCTCTTCCCAACACATTTCCTGAGACTGATCCCATCTTCAAATAGGCAGATATTTCTTCTTGTTTCAGATGTTTAAGGGGCTCTCTGTTGGATAACCAGACAAGCCCTAATCAACAAGATATGGATTTCTGTACCATTCAATGAAGCACACAGACTTAACAGAATTTGCCCAGCAACATCACTAACAAACAGTACAAGGAAATGAGCATCAACAAATGAGAGAGAAACGGATTTTGAGAGTGGTTGCATATAATTACCATAATTATAACACATTCATGGACACAGGAAGCATGCCCCGTAAATAGAAAAGGGCAAGTTGGTAAGAACTCTCCCAGAGGAAGCTGTAACTTAAACAGACAAGGACTGTAACCCAGTTACTTCAGATACACTCAGATAAAGAAAATCACACAGAAAGTTAAGGAAAACATGGGACCATATTTTTGACCAATCCCCAACATTTAGATTGAAATTATTAAAATGATCCAACTAGGAATTCTGGAGCTAAACAATGTAGTAAATAAAATGAAAAATTCGCTAGAGAGCCTTACTAGAGCTGAACAGCTAGAGAAATCCATAAATACTAAAGTAAATCAGCTGAGACCTCCCTAGCTGAAAAACTGGGAAAAAATGAAAGAATGGTGGTGAATGAATAAATGCAATTTTGACTGGTGAAGAGCTACAGTGCCTACCAAGCAGCTTCCTTTAAACTCTTACTCAGAGAGACCGGTAACATAGGTCATGTCAGTATTTTAATAGCAGAGAACAAGAAATAACTCCACTGTCTTACAGTACAGTAATAAGGTGACACCTAAATATTACTATAAAAAATGAAATTATTACAACCTTTTAAATCCAAAGGAATAACTCATAGAAATATAATATTCTAGTAATTTTTGAAATGAATTTAGACACCATGATACCATATTCATGAAGTTTAAATTATACTAATATGTACCTGATATCACTTTTCCTAGGCTAAGCAGAAACATAAATTCTATTAAATAAATTAAAAATGAATTTACTTGTTTTTGCCATGCTTATATGTGTGTTTCTATGTAATAGTCTGTTTTGTATATGTGTATATATACATATATATTATATTCATTCATATATATCATAAAAGTAAAATTATTCACTTTCCCACAACCAAAATGTTATGAAGTATCCTATAAGTAAAAAAAAAAATCTGAAAAGACAAAGCAACCATCAGAAGGTTGAGATATGACAAATTCTGTATTTGTCAGATAAAGAATATAAAATACCTCTGATTAATATGATAAGACAATGATCATGCATGCAAAAACAGATTGATAATGCAAACAGTAAGATGGAAACACAAAAGAAATATTCATAAAAGAAAAAAAGACTGAATTCAATCTTATTAAAAAATAAAACTGCACTTGTGTAGCCTGAGGGGGCCTGCTTGTTGGGGTTTCTGTCCCGCCTGGTACCCCATAGCTGGCAAGCCTCAAAGAAAATCACATGGAGAGTCTGCATTAATTATAAACTGATTGGCCCATTAGCTCAGTCTTCTTATTAGCTCTTGTAGCTTATATTAACCCATAATTCTTATCTATGTTAGCCATGTGTCTCACTACCTTTCACAGCCAGGGCAGATCACATCCTGCTTCTTTGGAGTCTGGGCAGGAGTGGGAGGAATGGGCTTCCTCCTTCCCAGCATTCTCCTGTACTCATCGCCCACCTCTACTTCCTGTCTAGTTGACCCGCCTATACTTCCTGCCTGGCCCATCAGCATTTACTTAAAACAGGATTGACAGAATACAGACAATTATCCTGCACTACACTTGTAAAAAATATTTTTGGAAAACAAAAGATAAAACACATGCTGAAAGAAATTATTTGCAAATCACATGCCAGTTGTGCCAAAGTACCCAGGCTAAAAGATACGCAAATAGCTGGGGAAACACCTCTCAGGTTGGTATTTCCATGAAGGCTGATCCACTGAGACTGACAGTGGAATCAGTGTACTAAGGATGATGTGACCTGCCCCGATGTGGCTGAAGGAAACAAGACAAGGTTGACTGCTCATTTTCTGTAACTAGGACTCAACTAGTCACTGAGACTCTGAAATCTATGTGTCTTTGGAGTGACACTGAGCTAAGCCATCAGTTTTTCTGCTTCCTCAGTTTCCAGGCCACCACTTCAGGTCTTTTCAACCTCCCTTAAGCATTTGAACTAACTGTAGTTTGATCCCCAGGTACCATGTGCTGAAAAGAGAGAATTGATTTCTACAAAATGTCTTCTGACTTCTACACATGATTTATGGAAGGCAAGCATGCATGTCCACACACACGAGAGAGAGAGCGAGCAAGCGAGCGAGAGAAAGAGAGAGAGAGAGAGAGAGAGAGAGAGAGAGAGAGAGATTTAAAACCTAATTATCTGTGTTCACAATAAAAGTACATCACGTGAAGTCTAATAGTGGGAAGTCCCACACTCTAACTAACCACAAATCCTCAATGCTTCATCAAGATAACAAAGAACAGGAAAGGTCTAACGAACTTCACAGCCAAGAAGAGACAAAGGGAACATAAAAACTAATGTGGTGTGGTCCCCTTGATCAAATTGTAGGAGAAAAACTCTAAGAAAACCTGAATAAATTATGGACTCGCTATTAACAATTTACAAATATTGGTTCATTAAGTGCAATACATTTGTTTTTATAGCACTGAAGGTTAGCCATAGTGGGGCCTATATGCAAGATACATCAGAATTCCCAGTGCTACTGTTTGCCTTCTCCTGTAAATCTCAAGTGTTTCTTTAAAATATAGCCTATTGTAAAAGTAAAAAGGAACAAGATTATATAGGAAGGTAAAAGGTTAAGTACCCGAAACACTTTAATATAGAGCAAGGTTTGTTGTAATTTCTGGTGCAGGTTTAAAAATACCTCTCTCCAACAAAATTATAGAAATTAAGTAGAACACATTCGACTAATATTTTCATAACATAGGTTATGCTTGCATAAGAATACAGGAGAGCTTTTAGGACAAATGTAGAACCCAGTACATTGAAAAAGAGAGAATCAAAGGCTACCAAGAATGATGGATGAAGCCGAATTATTGCATAGGAAATAGCAATCCTTCCCTAGGAACATCCGTGTACCAGTGTAATCCATAAGCACACACAATTTAGAGGTAAACTAAATGAATTCCTGGGCTGTAGAGGTGGCTCAGCAATTAAAAGTTCCTCTTTCAGAGGGCCCAGATCAATTTACAACAACCACATAGCAGCTCACAATGGGCTATGATCCTGGAACCAGGAAATATGACACCTTCTTCTGGCCTCTCTGGGCATCAGGCAAAAAACTCAGACATAAACATACACTGTTCTGTATACAAATAAAACACTTCAAAAAAAAGGCAATTTAAAGGGACTACCTGGTGACCTAATAATGTATTAGAGCAGATTACAACCATAACCAATAAAGGGGATGGAAAATATTCCCAAATTAAATCAATCTACAAAGCTAATCTTGCAAATATCTGTGACATTGGCTCAAAGTGAAATAATTGGGCAAAACAGTTGCCTCCATTAACCGCAGTATGTTAAGCAAGTCATTGGGTGACCAAGAACTACATTTTGGGTTTTCACTATGATAATGTCACAAGTAAAAGCCAACAATCAGCAACTAAAAACAAGGATTTTCTGTCTACAGTTTTCTTAGTGTTCCTTTCAGCAATGTATATAAGAAATTTTAAATGATACCGATATTATCATGACCATGGTTAGCATGAAAATTCATGAAACATTCCACACTTGAGATGATGGAGAGTTACTCATTAATAGACAGGGAATTCCAGTGTTAAGAAAATGAAAATGTTCTGATGGTAGATATTCATGGAAATTTGAGTGTCCTTGATATCATAAAATGACATGATTAGATTTTGTATTTCATTATACATTTGACATTATACATTTATAATACATACATGAAGAAGTACCCTCAATACACACACACACACACACACACACACACATGCATAGCTATCTAACCATAATGCACATAGACACAGACCTATGATAATGATAACAGGGCAGAGAAATATTTAGGCAGATAGATAGATAGATAGATAGATAGATAGATAGATAGATAGATAGATAGATATAGATAGTAGATGATAGATAGATAGACAGACAGACAGATAGATAAGAAAGGGGAAGGCCTCCCAACAATAAAGAAAGAAAAAAGAAGTCTGGTCTATCAAATATTTAGGCAGATATATAGATAGTGGAAGATAGGTAGATGGATGGATAGAAAGAAATAAAGAAAGAAAGAAAGAAAGAAAGAAAGAAAGAAAGAAAGATGATAGATGATAGATTAGATAGATAGATAGATAGATAGATAGATAGATAGATAGATAGATGGATAGATAGATAGATTGTAGATGATATATAGATTGGTAAGAAAGGGGAAGGCCTCCCATGCAGAGTGAAGAAAGAAGAAAGTCTGACATATCAGTCTGAAACAGGACCTAGTCCCCTTTATCCAGACTGAGCAAGATATCCCTCCATAGGAAATGGCCTCTAAAAATCAAGTTCATAAAGTAAGAATATATCCTAGTTTTACTGCCAGTGGAAACAACAATTAATAAATGGGACCTTTTGAAATTGAGAAGCTTCTGTTAAGGCAAAAAAAAAAAAACACAATAAATAAGATAAAAAGATAAAACTACAGACTACAGAATGGGAAAGGATCTTCACTAACCCCACATCTGACAGAGAGCTGATATCCAAAATAAATAAAGAACTCAATAAACTAGATATGAAAATACTAAATAATCCAATTTAAAAATCGGGTACAGATCTAAACAGAGAATTCTCAACAGAAGAAACTCAAATTGCTGAAAGGAATTTAAAGAATTGCTCAACATCCTTAGTCATCAGAGTAATGCAAATTAAAATGACTCTGAGATGTCATCTTACACCTGTCAGGATGGCTTAGATCAAAAACACTGATGACAGCTTATTCTAGAGAGGATGTGGAGTAAGGGGAACACTCCTCCACTGCTGGTGGGAGTTCGTACTTGCACAGCCACTTTGGAAATCAGTATGATGATGTCTCAGAAAATTCAGAATCAATCTACCTCAAGACCTAGTTCTTTAAAAAAGTAATAAAGATGCCAGTATTTATGCCATATCATCAGATGGCATAATTCAATACTTAAAAGACACAAAATTCTAACAAAAAACTTAGATATAATAAACACTTTCAACAAGCAGCAAGTTACAGAACAACCTTCAAAACTTCAATATCTTCTTTATTAACTAATGGCATTCACAGCATACAGAAGGGAATCCCATATCACCTCGCCCTTTTCTGTTTATTTAAAAAGGAAGGTTTTAACTTTAACCTACCAAGATTACATATAGCAAAACAGTTATCAAGCAAGAATTATAGTTACAACATTTATATCTACTTTATCTTTTATCATAACAAAGAAAAACTGTAACTATTCTTCAAATTCATCAAAGACTCTATAAAAATGTAGTATTACCTAATAAATAGGAAATACATTGTAAACAACTTTCAAAACTCTAGAATTGACAGAGATTTCTCCCTTTCTGGAAATTCACCAAAAGTTCTTTGTAACATTGTGGCATCCATCTTCAGAGTATAGGCCCATCCTATCAAGCAGACTTTTCCATGAAGCAGGAAATTTCAAAGACAGTTCTACCTATATTGGCAGTTTTTCAGTCAATTTATTTTGTAGCCTGCAGAATTTTGGGCAGACTCTTTTATGAAACAGGAACTCCGAAGGACCATCTCACCTTTAGATAAGTTCAGTAGTCATTTCTCTGTGGGTCCGTCAAACAGTCCAGGCAAGAACAGTTTCTTGCCCAAATGGCTAACAAACTCCACAAGGAGCCTCTTCAATGGCCATCATTCTCTTGAAGTAGATTGGTGCTGCCAGGAGCAGATGTGTCTCATTGACATGAAAAGTCCTAAGTCATTAAAACAATTTAAATTCCATATTCTGAAGGTCTCTGAAAGATTTGAAGAATATTATCTAACTGAAATATATCTAGAAAACCTAACTAACATGACTGCAAGCTTGACTATTAGAGATGATTATCTATTAATTTATATTCCTTAAGTATACATTACATTTTTAAATGAGGTATGCAAACATAATACTTTAATTAATAGCAGAAATATACATACAACAAAATTGTTCTTAAATCTGCATCAATAAACCAAGATCTACACCAATGCAAAGTATTCATCTCTATAGAATATCAACCTTTAAGTGTAACAAATGTAAATGTAAACAAACATTTATAAACAATATTTGGGAATTTTGGCATAGTTCTCTCCAAACTGCTTCCTGCTTTTTGTTGGGCCAAGTAATTTTAGAGGTTTATAGAGATCTTTCAGTGAGTCTTGGTCCATCAAGCCATATTAGTCTGGAAGGAATCCACAAGAAACAAAAGCAGAACCCCTTTTCCAAAGCAACATATTGCTAGACTCAAATTTTGTAGTCAAGATACCTTTAAAATATGTTTCTTTAGCTTAGCAGCCTGTACAATGAAATTTTTCTCTGTATTTGGCTCATTCACAGTTAAAAATTCAAAGAAAACATGATAATATACATAATCCAGATTTTCTGTGTATCTTTATGTGGCTTATTTTTCTTTGCTCCTTTAATCTATGACTACCAGTACTCTATCTCTTTAAAGACTACTTCTTTTTATGTATCTATAATCTTTTTTCTTCTTTCTCCCAAGCTTATGTGCATTTTTTAAACACACTGTGACTTATTTAGTGGTCTTTTACGTCTGAACCTGTCCTATTGTGTATCTGTAATCCTTTTCTGTCCAGAAGCAGATGAAATCAGGGATCAAGATATTATGCAATTTAAGCTGTACTTGGACATATATCATGTTTTCTCTCATTAGTGGGATATGGTTTATAAAATATGTGGCTCCGTAGTACTTGAAAGTAGACATGGTACTGTGTGAGGGAAGGGGAGAATCTAAATGGAGGAGAAGGGGAAATAAAAGACGGTCATACATAAACTCTAAATTTAGGTATAATATATGTGTGCAGATAGGTGAAGGGAAGAGAGAAGACAGGGAGGAAGAGAGGGAGAGAATCCTGAAAGCAGAGGAGGAAAATTTAGGATGAAATTGTCCAGCAATAGAGAGAGAGGAGAGAGGAACATGATGAAGAAGAAAGCATGAGCAAAGTACAATGCTATGTGCACCCTAAATGTCATGACAGAAACCACTATTTTTATGCTGACTTAAAATTAATAAAACACAAAATACTCATTTATCTCTGAACCCAGGAGCATGTTTTCTCTAATGTCTCCCATCAGTTTTCTGCAACTCCCACAGGTAAGTCCTAACTCTGACTGCTAGACTGGTCAAAGCCTTTATAATTATGTGGTGGAATGCTGTTTAGTTCTTCTACTTCCTTTAGCTTGTAACACAAAACACTCTTGAATATAACTGGGGAAAGATGCATCCCGAATGTGAAAGGATTCTATTATATTTTGTTTAAACGTTACTAAATCCTGAGCATTTCAGAGTGATGGCGGAAAGGGAAAACAAATCCTGATTCAGGAGCCTCCGGAGCATCTATACCCAGGGGATGAGCTGCTCCCTTGCTTGAACTTAGAAGCGAAACCATCTAGCAACTCCCTGAAGGCTCTACCCTAGGACAAATGTGAAATCTTGCCCCAGAGCAGTGGTTAAGACTGAAGTGGAGCAGGCAATGTGAAGTGATCCCAGCTGCAGCGAGGTGCTAGGAAGGGGCTCATCCTTACCCTTTCACTTACACGGCTTGAGGACTATTTCCAAATAACAAGCAACAAGACTTCTCTACGGTTTTACCTGAGACCTCCGGAAGCAGGAAAACTCTGGAAAGTGCTCTCATACCCAAGAAAGGCCAGTCTAACAATTCAGAGGTTTGTGTGGCCATGTTGCTCTCGACCCGGGCTCACTTTTTGTTTTATGAGAGCCAAATATGATCTGACTGACTTCATAGTTTCGTTGTTCTTCAGAGTTTATTATTTCAAGGATGAAAATACTTCTAAAATGACAAAGCCCCTTCCAAATAGAACGTATGAGCAAGAATGGTTATTTTCACTGACCCTGTTTCCTCCATGGAAAAGTTAATCTCACAGAGCCTGCAGAGTCATTCCCTTTCTGTGAAAAGGGCACTGGTTGGAAAGGAGGCCCCATGTGACCGTGCCTTGCCTGAGCCAAGCTGTCTTAAAATACTCTCACAGAAGCCTGAGACTTGACCAAGCACCGATGCAAGTGGGCCACATTGTGGGAATTCTGGACAAGAATCTTCCTTAAGATTCTGCTCCTGCTGGGCGGTGGTGGTGCATGCCTTTAACCCCAGCACTCGGGAGGCAGAAGCAGGCAGATGTCTGTGAGTTTGAGGCCAGCCTGGTCTACAAAAACTAGTTCCAGGACAGGCTCCAAAACTATAGAGAAACCCTGTCTCAAAAAATCAAAAAATAAATAAGTAAATAAATAATTAAAAAATAAAAAAAAAAAAGATTCTGCTCCTGCTGGCCTAGGCTTCCCTGGTCCCTCCTCCCTGCTCTTGTTTGTCTCCTCTCTGCACTGATTAATCTCACACCACAACTTCTTTTATTTTCCTTAAGTCAAATAGAGCTTATTTCTATTGACTACAGCTAACAAATAAGAAAACAAAACAAATCTCATCCTTCTGTGTTGAGGACAAGAAATTCCCCAGTGGTGAATTTGCTAGGGTAGTAAATGAAGGAAGGAAGCTGGAAGACAAATTGTACCAACTTCCCAGGTTTGATGTGGTCTGACAAGACTTAGCCTCCAGGATAATCACTGAGATTTATGGCAGAAGGAAGGATGCGAAAGTTTTCAACCCTGTAGCTCTGCAGTGGTCTTAGAAACTCAATCCTTTTTTCCCACCTCCTGCACAGTTTGCCATTAGCTATAGCTTTTTGTTTGCCCAATAAAGAAAATGCATAGTGAGTAATATTCCCAATACATGGAGTGCATCTATTTCAAATTCATAAGCAATTGTTGGAAACTAAAATTAAACAGCACTTGGAGCTTACACAGAGGTTTCAAATATTACTATATTCAATCCCCGTGCGTTACTTAAAAGGGTTTTTTGTTTTTGTTATTTTTTTTTACATTTCTGGGGAAAGATAGCATATACTCCAGCACACATGTGGAGGTAAGAACACACTCTGAAGGAGATATTCTCCCTTTCCACCACATGGGTTCCAGGAATAGAACTCAAGTTATCAAACTTGGTGGCAATCCCTTTACCCACCTAACCATTTCATTTGAAGCATAATAGTTTTGTCAGAAAAGAAATAGCCATGAATATTTGCTCATTAAATTAATAAATTCACAATTAGTTTACATTATTTTTTAGTTTTGTTAAAACCACGAGTTTTTAGAAAAAAATTTTCTTGTGGTTATTGTTTTGTTGTTGTTGTTGTTTTTGCTTTTTGAAGTAGGACCTTACTATGTAGTCCTGACTGTCCTGGAATTCACAACATAGAGGAGGCTGGCCTCATACTCACAGAAGCACAGAGATCTGCCTGCCTCTGCCTCTGGAGTGCAGGGATTAAGGGCATGCTAAGGCATGTGCTACTGTGTCCAGCTGGCTTTGAAAAAAATTAAAAGATATGGATAACAAAGGACATAATACCATTTGTAAAATTCATCTCAAAACATATTTAAAAGTCCAATTATGTTACATCTCTCCCCCTTTAAAAAAGATGAAGTTTAAAAAATAAATTAGTGAAATTGGCCTCTGATAGCTCCTTTTCTTTGCTTTCAACACCGTTTCCATTGGCATTAACCTAAGAATAAATACATACATGAGGACTAGTGGAGATGAGTCGGAAATCCAGCAGGTTCTATGGAAGTTTGCAGGCCAAAACATGAATGTTGCCAAATTTAAAAAAAGAAGCTAAGCTAGGAAAAGTATTAAGGGAAATGATAAACTGATGATCCTGCATCTAATAATTCTTTTGAATGTACCCCTGCCCCCAAACAGTCTCAATAAAGAAAGCCAGTTGCACAGGAAAGACATAGCATCCTCTCAGAATCCCTCCCTGCCCCCATGGTTATTCTATTGTCCACTGAGTCAACCACCGACCTAACAGACAACTCTTTGTTTTCCTGTGAGCATGGTTTTTACTGATACAGGGACAGTAAACTTTTATTAGAGAAAGCAAAACCAGCCTAGTTTGGAAAACAGTGGTCACAGACCTTAGCAATGCATGGGTGTCTGTAGATTTGATTGTGGAGTGGTGAGTAGCCTTTATTGTGACTACAAACACAATATCACCCCATTCTCCTCCTTTTTATCTTGTATGTGTATGCATGCATGCACACAGCATCTATTCAGATATGCATATAGTTTTGTGCTTGTTCTTGTGTGTGAATGCAAGCATGGGTATGACATAGTGCATGTATGGACATCAGAGGACATCCTTGGGGGTCGGTCTTAGTCTTCTATTTTGTTTGAGAGTCTCCTGTCATTTTTTGTTCGATGGTTTGGTTGTTTGGGGGTTTATTGCTGTATATTCCAAGCTGGGTAGTCCACAAGCTTCCTGGGATTCTCCTGTCCTACTCCTTACAGCAGGAGTTCTAGGATTACAGAAAGGCATATTGCCATTGCATAGGCTCCAGGAATTCAAGCTCAAGTCCTTACTTTTGTGCAGCATGTACTTTATGGACTGTGTCATCTCTCCAGCGGTAGCTTTCTTTTTAAATGCCATGAATGTTCACAGTGTTTATAAATATGATTTTGTTTTGTCCAGAATCTTAGTTACAAAGAATATAGATCCAGCAGTGACCACTGATGTACTATACATGAGTCTCATTAGACTCATTGGTCCACATGAGTTCTCATTAGAATCCCCAGTCACTTATTCAATTGTGTCTACCATGTTGTTGGCTGGGGGAAAAAAATAATTATTGCTGAAGGTCTACTAGCTAACCCAGTTTCACTCAAAAGCATACTGATGCAAGATTAAGCAGATGTTTGTTTGCTTGCTTTTGCTACACAAGACTTTCCAGACAATATGCTCCATTATGGAAATATAATAGATAAACTTTAGAACTGATTGAGCGAGAGAGACAGAAATGGCATGGTCATGAAAGCATGTCCTTATAGAACACAGCACTGCCAACAGTGGAAAAGCAAAGTGCTTGCCTAGGACAACCAGGCATGGAGGTCTAGATGAACAGTGCTGCCAGCAAAAGGTTCCCAGTAGACAACAAGGAGAGGCTCTTCTCTGCTTGCCCAGAGGAGATGACATTGCTATGTGCCAGGAGTGCCTAGATTCTAGAACTAAAAGGCACACAAGTAACTAAGGAAGGGCTAGGGCAATGTAGGATGCAGAGGCATGGTGTTTCTGTTTTTAACATATTTTGTAGATGCAAAGAAAGGAAGAACTCAGAGGCTAAAATATATGGACCTTATCAGAAAACTGTTGCTATGATACTTAACTAATGATTCTAAGCTTCATCTCTGAACTCGGCAAACTGTGCACTTAAACTGCTTGCTTGGCACACAGCCAAGGTCAAGACTCACTCAGCTGTGTGCTTTGTGCTTAAACCAAGACACCTTTAGTCTGCCTTTCACGGAAACAAGCAAAGCAGTACCCCCAGAGTGGCCTGTTCTCTTGGCCAGCTGGAGCACTGAGAATACCATATCAGGATCCATCACTAGCCATCTCTTCCAAAGATTAGAGATTTCACAGCAGTGGGATTATTGCAGACCTGCTTTTATCTGCTGAGCCCCCTATGGCTCAGAAGCTTCAGTTTTAACTTCCATTTCTTTTCAGTTATTAGCGGGGGAGCCAGATGTGTGTCCCATAGTGTTACATAAAGGGGTCTTAACGCCAGGATAAACTGAGCCCTAACAAAGGGCTGTGCTTGAAGGCTGTCTTAATCCAAATCCATTTATGGCCCAAGGCATGAAGCTATGAATGAACTAAGAATGACTCGTGCGGAAGAAGGCCACCTTTCTGTATTAAATATAACATATCTTTCATATACAAGCAACACTTCAAAAGAAAAATCTTATAACTTCAATATTTATATAGCCAGTTCTGTGGCAAATTCTGTATTAACTTGTGAATAACCAAGTGGAGACCCTAAACACCTGGATGAAGATCAGCTTCCTTTCACCTAAGGATAGGGCTGGGAAATTACACATACCTCTAACAATTTGGCTTAAAAAGATGTTCATTGAACAACAGAAATACAACTTCAGAAGGCACAGGAAAAAACCACAATCATTTGTGAGAGAGTGTTTGTGTCTACAAACGGTGTCCAGGTTAACACCGGTTCTCTCTCCAGCATGCACAGCTTGCCTGTCGCTCTGTCTCTTGTCTCTCAGGGTAGGGACACAGGGGCACAGCAACTATTCAACTAAAACAAATCTAGGTTTTCTGGAAGAACAGTCAGTGCTCCTAGAGTGTTGAGTC
Source organism: Alexandromys fortis (assembly GCF_014885135.2). NCBI lineage: Eukaryota > Metazoa > Chordata > Mammalia > Rodentia > Cricetidae > Alexandromys > Alexandromys fortis. The sequence continues at coordinate 7,207,535 of NW_026067919.1, forward strand.
ATTGCTCTAGCAAAAGAAAAAACTCTCTCTCTCTCTCTCTCTCTCTCTCTCTCTCTCTCTCTCTCTCTCTGTTTCTGTGTGTGTGTGTGTGTGTGTGTGTATGTGGTTGCACATGCATGTGTGTACCTGCAGAGGCCAAAAGAGCAGTTCAGATCCTTGGGAGCTTAAATTACAGGTGATTGTGAGCCACCCTAACTGGGTATTGGAGACTGAGTTCAGTCCTCTGCATGTACAGCAAGCTCTCTTAACCCCTGAGTCATCTCTCCAGCCCCCTCAAGGAAATTTTTAGTGGTTAAGAGCACTGGTTTCTCTCCCAGAGGACCCAGGCTTGATTCCCAGCACATATATGGTGACTCACAACCACCTGTAATTCCAGTCTCAGGGAACTGACTACCTCTTTGGGCTTCTACAGGCATCTGATACATGTGCAGTACACAGACATAAATAAGTTTCTAAATTCTTAACTTAAGGTACATAATGACATGCTAAAAAGGTGAAACTTAAATATGTACATAGAAAGTAATACTTGCAGTTCTGGCTTTGAAAAAAAGAATTCAAATTCTATTTTAAGCACACAGTCTTATCAGATCTAGTGTGATTTTAGTATTTTGATTGGGAGATTATGACATTCAGGGAGTCCAGATAAGGATGTAATGTAGCACGAACCGATCCAGGCCATTCTCACACGTCATGGACTGAGCTTCCCAGCCATGTAATGGAATTCACAATAGTATTGAAAAGCTTAAATTTCATTGTTTTTCCTTGTATGGCCTTAACTTCTTGCTCCAAATGCTCTAGGATCCCTCATTGTCTGCAAACTTGGCACTGCGAGTCATCATTCTCTAGCCAATGGTGGCATAAGAAAGAAACCTATTCTCCAAAAGAATTCAAAGGCTTTAGTTGTCTCCATCTGCAATGTTTGGGAAACATATGTAGGAGGAGATTATGAAGATGCCAGCCCAAAGAAATAGAGAGCGTGACTTTAAAATCTACTTAATGTGTCTATAATATACTCTAGGGAATTTATGAATTGACTGAGTTAGCACAGACAACAGTGAGTAGGTCTAGCTGGTTGATTAGTTGGCTAACTGAAGTATGGGTTCAACAAAGGCCCACATTAAATGAAATTCAGATGCCAAGATTTGTTGTCAACATAACATTCTTATTGACTCTCTGGGAATTTCACATTCTGCACCTTAATCTCACTCACTTTCAAGACCTTCCACATCTGCCCCCTCACTCTTATGACCTCGCCCTGAAGGGACATTAGCCCTCTCAAACTCATGGCTCTGGCAAGCCTTACTCATCGCCCCAATTCCCTCTGCTTTGATAAAAAGCCATTAGATTACATTCCTAAAGCTAGTCACCAAGGTCCAGCCCCTTGTTAGGCTGCTTCCTCCTCCTGAGACTATCAAGGTCCAGTTATCAAAGTATTAAAGTTTGGCAATCAGAAGCCCCATTTGGCTCACCTAATTAACATACCCAATTAAAGATAAACACCTCATCGGAATACAGAGTTCCCCCCTTTCCCTTTATAAACTGCCATTTGCCTGTGTGCCACATCTGTTTCCTTCCTATCCAGAGGCAGCTCTTTGCTACCACCACCCCCTCTCCCCCTTGTTCCCCTCCACTTCTCCCTCATCCTCTATCTCCTGTCTTTGTCTCTTATTCCCTTCCTTTTGTCCCTCTGGAGCAGATAAAACCCCTTTGAGCTAAAAACCTGTTCTTAGGGGTCCTGAACCAATACTTTTCCTTGTGTGTGCCCCAGGTGGCAGTTTCTTCTCAGGGCTGATATTTTTGTCTGGTTTGAACTTGTAGGTCTCATGCATGTTGTTACAGTCTTGTGACTTCATATGTATATTAGTTCTACTGTATCTGGAAAGTACTATTTCCTTGATGTACTTCACCACCTCTGGGTCCTACAATCTTTCTACCTCCTCCTCTTCTGCATAGAACCCTGAGCCCTGAGGAAAGAGGTTCAATAAAGACACCTCATTTAGCAAAGAGTGCTCCAAAACCTCTCACCCATTTTTCAATTGTGAGTCTCTATGTCCACTACCATCTTCTGCCCCCAAAAAGCTTTTCTGAGGAGAGCTAAGCAATGTACTGATATATGGATATAGCAATATGGCCGTCAGGAGTCATTTTATGGCTATATCCCTCACAGATAGTGGTGGGCTTTACTTTAGGCGCATGACCTACGTAGTCTTAGGATCTTGACCATTTTAGCATTAAAAATTTCATGACCTTCTTATTGTGTAACTGAAGAACTCCAGAGACCTAGATCTATGCCAATGTTGGGGTGGACTTGACAGGTGCAGTCTCCTGACCAAGGCAAACTCTTCTCTGGAGGTCAGTCATGGAAGCTGGTACTACTGTGGCTCAATAGTTTCTTTCATTACAGTGGGAATAGCAAACACGTGAAGAGTTGAGGCCAGTGCCTATGAGAATCAGGGGAGAATCAGAAATGAGCTGCTATAAAATAATCATTGTGCAGGAATAAATATAAAAAGCCTGGGCATCTCTTCTGAGTCTCTCCTATAAATAGAACAAAAAAAGCAAATAAGAAATATTATGACCAGAGGGCAATAAAAAAGTCATAATCTCTCCTTAATTCCCTAACCTGAGCTGCTTCAAAGCAGCCAGGATTTAGTGAATGAAATGGAGACTGGATAACCTTTAGAAAGGGTTATTAGCAGCAGCAGCAGCAAGAGATGTGAGCTTACTACAAAGCTCCCATAGAAGAACCTGTGGCCATTTCCCAGCACTGCATGGCCAAAAGAAAAGAGAAACAGCCAGCTTCCTCAGACTGAGATCCCAGCTCCTGGGCTAACACCTGTTCACTGAGCCCCTTAATTCCATTCTACCCTACCATTGAGGGTAAGGAAATATTTTTATTATTGCCTATCTTTCTGCATATTTACTATATTAGAGAACCAGTAAGAGCCCGTCTGCCCTTCAATACCAGAGAACTTACTAAAAATGGTGATCTTCGACACCCAGCAAAGACCTCACATCGGTCTCTTCACACAAAGAGTGAGGACCTAGCATCTGATCATAATATACAAATCCAAAGCCAAGAAAGACCAGAATTTTCTATCTCCATTTAAAATGTGAGAGATCCACGGTCCTGATCTCATTATGTAAGATTTGTACATGCCAGCTGGCCTAAAAGGAACCACGCAATAGCACAGGCATGGCTATCTTACTAAAACTGTAGTGAACCCTAAGTAGAAACATTTCCAGAATATTCAAAACACAAGGTTCTGTATACACACACATAAACATACACACACACACACACACACACACACACACACACACACTGTGCTTTCTCCCACAAAGAAAAGGTGATATATTTTCATTTCTGAGGAAATATAAACAAGTTTGAGTGAGCTGCTTTAATGAGATTACTAGACAAAAAAGAATGCTGTCTTACCCCAGGATTTAATGTTACACAGGTTGTATATGTCCAAGATTTTATACAAGCCATATAATTTAGGGTTAGGGTTCTGCATATTAGATGGTATTTCAAAGTACTAATTTAAGGGTTAAATAATAGAGTTATTTCTTGAAAGTCTGTATGGTCTATTGATGGTATTCTTGCCTCTTGACCCTATGACATGACTGACACAAGGTGTGTAGGACATAAGACAAGACATAGTAACTTGAATTGTTGATGTCTATTCTAAGGAATGAGTACCCTAACTGATAAAAATGAATTATTTTTTTCACCAGTAGCCTAAACTAATGGATGGAGAAACAAGGCATGGAACTTGGAATATGCTGTTTTACTCATAACTAATTACCTACTCATATTATTTTTGGTGCAACTGTGCCTTGATTAAAAGTTTTAATGTGTCATAGATGACTGCTTCCTCTAGAGATCATAAAATTATCTTCATTAAATTTGGATTTGAAAATGATCTGCAGCCTACTGAACAGTCGCTGTTCAGGCTACTGATAACACTAAAGAAAGGAAACGTTTACATTTCTAGTACAGATAATCAGTAGTAGCCACTTGTGAAATGGGAAGGGGGAGATACATGTTTAAGCATGCACGAAAATTATAGTGGGCTTTTCTCCTTGCTATTACAAAATACCTGACAAAAGTACCTGAAGATAGGATTTAATTTTACTCATGGTTTAACGATACAGACTGTTCTTATGAGGATGACCTGGCAGCAACATGTCCACAGTCAGGAGACAGAGGAACATGAATACTCGTATTTAGCTTTGCCCCCTTCAATTATTTTGGGGTCCCAACTATGGGATAGTGCCACTCACATCCTAGGTGACACTTGCCTCATACGTCAAAATGTTATAGGCATACCCAAAGGCAAGTTTACATACTGATTCTGATCTTAGACAAACTGCTGAGATTAACCAGTACGAGTTTAAGGATTTCTTAATGAGGATAAGAACAAAGATACTACCAAGTCCTCAGTAAATCTTAATATAAAATTGCTGCAGACAAATATTCTAAAGGATGCTGAGAACAAGATACCTCAAGAATCAACATTTTAGAAATATTTTTCAGTTTTGCCAGCTGAAAGCTTTTGAATTAAAAGATAATAAGGAACTGGTAACTGAAGGCTTCTCTCCTGCCCACCAGTTCCCAAATGACCACTCTGAAGCTTAATATTAATTACAAACTGTTTGACTGATGGCTCATAGTTCTTATTGGATAGGTCTACGTATAAGTTAACTCATTTCTAATAATCTGTGTATTGCTACGTAGCCATGGCATTGCCTCATTTTCTATATGATTTGCTTCCTCGGTGACTGCTGGAGTCTTCCCACTCAGCCTTATTCCTCCTTGTCTCTCTGCTCTGATTTCCTTTCTATCTATATTCTGTCCTACCATAGGCCAAAGAAACTTCTTTATTAACCAATGGTAATAAAACATATTCACAATGTACAGGGGAGCATCCCACATCAGGAACAATTAAGAGGACTCATATACACAATCTAGTATCCTATCACCGTGAAAGAAATAGACTTTCACCGCTTTTCTCCCTATGTCATTTTCTGTGGTTTAAAGAATACCCTCATTGTGGTCAAGGACCCCAACCAACAGAATCAACTAACCAGGGCTCATAGAGGCTCATAGAGATTGAACTGACAATCAGGGAAACTGCATGGAACTGGCCTAGGATGTAGATTAAAGTTTTGTACCTTGGTCTTCTTGGGGGGACTCCTAAGAGTGGAAATGGAGGCTGCCTCTGATTCTATTGCCTGCCTCTGATGGAGGAGGGTCATCTTTCTATCTGTTGTTTTATTGGTTAAGTAATAAAGAAACTGCTTTGGCCTCTGATAGGGCAGAATTTAGGTAGGAAGAGTAGACAGAACAGAATGCTGGGAGAAAGAAGCAGAGTCAGAGAGTCACCATGATTCTCCAACCAGACACAGACACAGGTTAAGATCATCCATGGTAAGCCACCTCGTGGGCTACACAGATTATTAGAAATGGGTTAGATCAATATGTAAGAAGTAGCCAATAAGAGGCTGAAACTAATGGGCCAGGCAGTGTTTAAAAGAATACAGTTTCCGTGTAATTATTTCGGGTATAAAGCTAGCCGTGCAGGAGGCCGGGTGGCAGGATGCAGCCCTGCCACTCCTATCACTACATGCCTCTGGGACCATTTTCTTCCTGCTGGGTTGCCTCACCCAACCTCAATATGAGGGGAGGTGCCTAGTCTTATTGTAACTTGATATGCCATGTTTTGGTGATATCCCTGGGAGACTTTCCCTTTTCTGGAGGGAAATGGAGGAAAACTGGATTAGAATGGGAAGACTGGGAGGGGAGGAAGAAGGGGAAATTGCAGCCAAGATATAATTAATATATGAGAAAATGAATAAATAAAAAAATTTAAGAATGAATCCTTTCATTCTTTAATAATACATATCTGTAATCCCAAGGAAGAAAGGAGGATCTCAAGTTCAAAGCAAACAAAGGATACTTACTGAAACTCTTGTTTCGCAAAGACAAAAATAATCCTCTCAATTTCACTTCTAGCTCCCTCTTATTGGACATAAAGTAGGTCACTAGTCTAGTAGTTGTCAACTTTGCATTTGGTTTTCAGGTTGCATCATATCCATATAAGAATGGGTAGAAGTGGAGGAGAAATGGGAAACAGGACCTGATGCCAAAAATGATAACTGGAGAATATGTGGCATTGCCTGATCTGCAGGATGAGGCAAAAATCAATGGTATTAAGTAAGTTAATATTAGCTATGAAATGCATATGAGAATGGTGTATGTCTGAATGGATAACTATGATAGCATTTGAAAACCCCACAGAGTTTGACAAGAGGTAGTGTACTCTTCAAAAAGAAAAAAAGACAGGAAGAAAATAGAACTTGTGAGGCTTTCTTTCATTTAAAACATGAGCATATGCTCTATGCAGACTTCTGTACCTTATACATGCATGAAAAACTTGTGGTATAAGAATGGGATATATATATATATATAGAGAGAGAGAGAGAGCCATTGGGGATTCAAAGCAGAGCAAAACCTAGTATTTTTTCTCTAATGACTTATCATCTTCATTTTGTTGCAACTTCATTGTGTTTTCAACCTTCCCTGCAAAGGCTTGTGTCCTCCACCATACCACCACACACACACACAAGCTTGTTTCTGAGGATGCAACACATACTGTTTACTTAGCCTAGTACACTTGGTCACAGATATTTCTCTTCTTGTCTGTGCAAAATCCTGACTGGTTAACAAGTTCTTTCCCCTTTGTCTGGCTCTAATGAAGCATCCAGAAGACTATCACTCTCCCAGAATGTCTTGCATCAAAAGAGGATCCTATGACCCAGTGGGGTAACACATTAAGTATACATAGAGACATGTGAAAAAACATGCTTATTCTCCTGGTTAAAAGTATTTCATACACTTCAGATGACTTACAATTACAAACTTTAGTCATAGTGGGCTAAGCTCTTAGATTCTTTCTCTCACACTGCCCCCTTGGTTCAATGTTCTGTTGTTGCAGTTTCAAAACTTCTAGAACCTCTATTTTTCATTTCTTTTTATAAGCAATGTCTAAGGAGACAGTGGAGCTTGGTGATGTGAGGACTATTCTCCCACAGGTCATGATTTTCAGCAGACAAAGCAGACAGTGCAGTTATCTGTCAATTGTCCTGGTGATTTTCAGCTTTCAGGGGCACTGCATGGCACTAACACAGAGGTACCACATCCTAGGATACCACAGCAGCAACAAGAGAGAGGAGGCTTGGCTAGAGGACACTGCCTTGGGCATGATGAAGTGCCAGTTTGCCGTTCTGTCCCTGAATCCTTGCTCTGCCTCCTCTGCAGAAGTATTAAACCACTCTCAGCAACAGGGAAGAAACAGCAGTGCTCAGGCAGCAAAATTTTTCAATAAATTACAAAATAAAAGCAAATCCTTTGATATTGAAAAGCACTACAGAGTCACCTGAACTTTTCAGTTCAAAATTTCCCATCTTGAGAAAAACTGTGACATTTCAAAGCAAATATGAATTAAGTTAAAGGTTGTAGAATTTCACAGAAAACTTTTCTCAAATCACTTAAGATGCATTAATAATGAAGAATAAAAATTCTTTTATTTCTCTTTTAATTGAAGATACAATGAGAGAAGAAATAGGCAGTCATGTTCAATTATATTAAAAGCATGAATATACTTTCAGTTTCTTGTTTGACCTCAACATACTGCAGAAAATGTCAGAGGAAACATGAAAATGCCTTCATCTGAATCTAGATGTAAAATGAAATTCAGATGTTTATAAAAATTAACTTTTACAAAAGCTGCCCCATGAGAAGTGATTCTGGTTATGCTACAATTTATGTTTTGATTGGTCAGCAATAGTCCTGATATTGCCACACTCTAGAAAATACTCTCTCAGCTCCAGCAATGATTGCAGCTTCAGAACAATTCTTACCCAGATTAAACAACCATCAAAAACTAGTTGCAACCTTGTATTTGCTGAAAGAGGATGGCACTGCCTTCAGTTCTGTTGATTGAGGAAGATTCTACTTTTTATGATAAATGTTGATGAATAATAACTGAAATTTTTGAAAAGAAAGCAAAAAACATAGCTTGATTTACAATGATAGCATCCAAATTTTTCCTTTTTATCCTATATTAATTTGTGGGAATAAAAATATCATTTTACAACTGCTAATTTAATGATTATACCACATACCACTACAACATTCAGCATAGCAAACTCTTGTTTTTTTTTAAAATTATATGTTTCTAGTATCTTTTTCTTGGACTTTCATTAAAAGAAATACAAATCGGAAGAGAAGAATTCAAACTCTCACTGTTGGCTGATAATATAATATTTTTCCTAAGCGACCCCAAAAATTCTACCAAGGAACTTCTACAACTCATAAACACCTTCAATAATGTAGCAAGATACAAGATTAATTTGAAAAATCAGTAGCCCTGCTTTACAAAGATGATAAATGGGCTAAGAAAGAAATCAGAGGGACATCACTCTTCACAAGAGCCACAAATAACATAACATATCTTAGAGTAACTCTAACCAAACAAGTGGAAGATCTGTATGACAAGAACTTGAAATCTTTGAAGAAAGAAATTAAAGAAGACACCAGAAAGTGGAAAGATCTCCCATGCTTTTAGTTAGGTAGAAATAACATAGTAAAAATGACAATCTTACCAAAAGCAAACTATAGGTTCAATGCAAAGGCCAGCAAAATTCTTCACAGACCTTGAAATAACAATATTCAACTTTATATGGAAAAGCAAAAGTCCCAGAAAGCCAAAACAATCTTGTACTATAAAGGAACTTTGGAGGCATCACAATCCCTGACTTCAAACTCTACTTCAGAGCTACCATACTAAAAACAGCCTGTCTTTGGCATAAAAACAGACGGAGGACCAATGGAACCAAATCAAATATCTGGATACCAATCAACACACCTTTAAAAATATATGTTGGTTTATCTTAGTAGTCCCCAGAATCAAATATCTCTCTGCAGTCAAAAAAAATTCAAAGAAAACACAGTAATATACATATTCCAGACTCTCTGTGCATATTCCATCTTTACATGGCTTATTTTTCTTTACGCCTTTAATCTGTGACTGTACTCTTCATATTACTTTTACTGTCTAAAGGCTTTGTTTTAGCTCTACTTTTTTTCTTCTCTCTTCCATGCCTATGTACATTTTTTTTTTGCTTTCAAGACATGTATGGATTTATTTCCTCTTTCCTTTACTTACAGTATGTTATGCTTTTGAAAAATGTCTTGGGTATTTTAATTTAAGCTAGGTTGTTTTGCAGGAAGTTTCCTACCTTTCCTGTTATTTTTTTAATTTTTTATTTATTAAAGATTTCTGACTCTTCCCCGCCACCACCTCCCACTTCCCTCCCCCTCCCCCAATCAAGTTCCCCTCCCTCGTTAGCCCAAAGAGCAATCAAGTTTCCCTGCCCTGAGACAATGGGGATGTTCTATTGGGAACTCACCAAGGCCAACTGGCCTGGATCTGAAAAAGCCTGGGATAAAACCGGACTCGCTGAACATAGTGAACAATGAGGACTACTGAGAACTCAAGAACAGTGGCAATGGGTTTTTGATCCTACTGCACGAACTGGCTTTGTGGGAGCCTAGGCAGTTTGGATGCTCACCTTACTAGACCTGGATGGAGGTGGGTGGTCTATGTACATTTTTTAAACACACTGTGTCTCATCTAGAGGTCTTTTATATCTGAATCTGTCCTATTGTGTATCTGAAATCTTTTTCTGACCAGGAATGCTTCTTAAAAGGCTAAGCTAAGGCTAAGCCTAAGACTAAGACTGCTTTGCCTTTTGACCTTACCCAGTCCAACACGGCAGAGGTACATTCACTGCCAGCTCTGTGAGCTGTGCTCACTGCACTGGCTCCAGGGATGCAACAGGTCTATGTTGCCATTAAGCAACATGTAAGATTCTGCTCACAAACCCCATTTAAGTGTCTCATAGCCAGACCTTCCGAAAGAGGAAGAGCTGTTCATGCTGCTGGTATGAACCAGGAAGGTCTAGAGACAATTCTTGTGATATTTTGGCAAAGAATGTGGCCTTGTCCTAAAAATTTGCCAGAGGCTAAACTAAAGAGTTTTATGTTAACAGTATTGGCAGAAACGATTTCAAGAAGGTCTAGTATTGACTGCTGTGCCATGTGATTACTAGTGACTATCTCCTTTAGATCCACACATCATCTCCCATTCCTCTGCCTCAGTTAGGCCATCACATGTTTTTTGTCCACTACCCTACTTTCTGTCTCTGTATTTGACACATTTCAGCAAATGCATGACCCATTTTGTTTCCACATCTCACCAATGGAATCCATTCCAGATCCCACGCTTCCACCACAGGAAGGCTGCATGCCTCTTCTCATCTATTCTATTTTTCCCTTTCCACATCATTTGGAAGCTTCAGATAGCAACGTTTTCCCTCCAACCAAGGTCCATGTCTCCTCTCAAAGTGACCAGAAACCATATTAAAGTCAAAAACAACAGCACAGCCAATGACTCTCCACCACTCAACTACTTTTCTCCTCTAAACTCTTGATCAGGAATGAGCCAATTGATTGAGAAACCCCTGTGGTCACATGAGATTTTTACCTAACCCATAAAACCACACTATGGTCCTTCTACATTGCAAAATTGAGTTGTAAACAACACGCAAGTGAAATCACACATCCTGAAAATAAATTCATTAAAGAAAATTATGCTTGCCAAAGATATGAAAAAATAAATAAACCTACTAAAAAATACTGGCAAAACAAGTTTTATGTTGGCAAATACCCATAATCCCACTTCAAGAAAGAGAAAATTACCAATGAGGATTACAAAAAACCAAAGGTAAGCAACTGTCCAAATTTTACACATTTGATGGTTATGAAAAAATAAGATTTTCGGTAACAAAATGTCCCTTTTTATTAACTATAGGCATGTAATAAACACAGATATTAAAAGACAATGTGGAATATTACAGTGCAGGTGTATCTTGTGGGGTGATACACACATTAAAATTCCCATTTCATCTACTTTCATAATTCTCAAGTCTCTTTCTAGTTCATTTTATTCTCAAAAGTTCTTTTCAAAGAGAGCTGATTATTATCATCCCAACTGTACAAGTGACAGAATTGAAACGGAATGAGTTTAAATTACTTTCCCAAGTTTCTTTATGTCCCTGTTGCAATGAGATACCTTTCTCAGTGTATCAGTCCTCCAGGATATCAAGAAACCTGAATTTCATTTCTGCAGACTTCCCTGGATATGTAAAGTACTTTTAACATATAATGAAACATCATTCCGTCCTGGTATGGACAGTGCAGATTGGACCACAGAAGACAGATATGAACTAAAAGAACATATCTTTGCTGACTCTCATTTCTCAAGCATTCAGAATGTAGAAGAAATTCCTGCATTGACAATTGACACATGCCTTGACAAATAGTACTCCTGTTCAATGGATAGAGTACAAAAAATTTGCGAGTCTAAAGAAGTGGAATAGAAACTCTGTGACACAAGAAAACTTTCAGAAATATAATCACATACTTCACCCACTCCCCAAAGCCGGCATTGCCAGCTAGAGTAAAGTTGTTTGCACTGTGTTCGGGAAAGAGAAGTCTGACACTCTACACAAAAGCCCTAAGTCATCAGTGACCATGCTGGAAGAGGCTCGGTTGAGAGAAGACATTTTTAAGCTCTTTTGACTCTGAGATGATTGGAAATATTGAACTGGGTGAATATGAAGATGCAAAGATTACCAAGATTTAGATGACTAAATGACTCATTCTTCAACTAACTAGCAGGTGCTTCCTGAGAACTAACTCTGTTCTGATTCAGAAATGTATTAAATAAATCTAGATGAATGTGTCTCATAAATAAGAAGACTGGACTCAGGATGAGCCAGTGCATGTGTGGTACTTCTCAGCCTGTAAACTCCTGCTTAGCTGTGTGTGGATTAACCTATCTCTGCCTCTCAGGAGCTTCTCTGGTCCATTCTCTCCTGATGTCCTCAGCAGAATTTTCATGATGCCTTGATCATAGTTCCACTAAACCGCATCACTGTTCAATAGGGTCTATATGCCATTATCCTTCTCAAACTTAAGCATCTTAACAAGAAGAATTTTGCCCATAAGCGTTGTTAGCATGAAAGAGCACTTGGCCCCCACCCGTGTTATAGGTTCAACCCACATTAACTGAATGAATGCTAAAGGAATAATGTGTTCATCTTGTCAGATAAGAAAATACTCAAAGTCTGCTTAATTCATTAATTACTGAATATGCAGATTGGGCTAAATCATCAAGCCTGATTGAATGCTTCAGTCTGCAAAAAATAAACATTTTAGATTTATTAATTTCCCCTAGAAATAAAAATACTAATTATTTCTAGAGTAATTCACTAAAGCATGCCTTCTAATTTTCTTAACAACATCTTTCTTAATGATATTAGTAAAGACAATCCCCAAAGATCCATGGTACTCATCCAAACTGCACCAACCCAAAATCTAAGTAAGGAAGATTGAGATTAATTAGATCCTGCCTCTTCTTCTACTTAGAATCCTTTCAGGTTGAAATAACATTCAATTCATGAAATGTATGTCCTTAGCTCAGTTTTATCCACAGATGCCCAGAAGTTATATAAGGGATGGGAAATAGAAGCTAGTTAGAAGCCCCATGTGGTTGCACAAGTCTTCAACCCAAACAAGTGGGCCCGAGTTTGAAGTCAGTCTGGTCTACAGAGAGAGCTTTGAGACAAGGGCAACACAGAGAAACCCTGTCTTGAAAAACCAAGATGATGATGATGATGATGATGATGATGATGATGATGATGATGATGATAACATACAATGGACTGCATAATCAGTAGACGGCATTTGTCTTGGACAGGCCATTGTTGTGTTTTTCTCTACTAATTTAATTGTTTTTATTAGGATTAAACTACAAATAAACTAGCTTCCTAATGGCATTTCCAGGTATGGCTCCTTTTTACTTCTCCTCTGGGAAAATATTGTTTAATTTTTATTACTCTTTAAAGATATATTTAATTTTATTTTATGTGTGAGTAGCTGCCTACATAATGTATATGCACCTGGGTGTATGAAGTGCCCAGAGTTAAAAATGTTTAGAAGCCTCCATGTAGGTGTGGGGAACTAACTTAGGTCCTGATGTGGGATTCCCCTCTGTATGTGCTGTGAAAATATTATATTATTACCGTTGGTTAATAAAGAATCTGCTTTGGGCCTAGGGCTGTGCATAATAGAAAAAGGTGGGAATTCCAAGGAGAGAGAGAGAGAGAGAGAAGAAAAGAAGGGAGAGTCAGGGAGGCACCATTAGCTGTCAAGGAGACAGAGGCCTCATGTTAAAATACAAAATAATAGGAATGGGTTTATTTAATAAGAAGCGTAAGTTATTAGCAAAGCAGCGTTGTACTTAATATAGTTTCCTTGTCATTATTTTGTGTCTGGGCAGCCAGGAAAATGAACGAGCAGCCCCTACCTACGAGGTCCTCTGCAAGAGCAGCAATACCTCTGCACCTGGAGCCATCTCTTCAGTCCTATGTTTCATTTTTCTTTATGGTTGAATAAAATTCTATTTTCTTCCTCAGTTGATGGACATCTAAGCTGATTCCATTTCTTAGTTGCTGTGACTAGTGCAGCAATAAGCAGGAATGTGAAATCATCTCTGTAGTACAGTCCTTTGAGTATATTTCCAGGAATAATACAGCTGGATTACATTGTGTTTCTATTGTTTGGGGGACCTGGGTTTTGTCTTATTTTGTTTTGGAGAAATCTCCATTTTTATTTCTATGTTGGTTATACAATTTACACCGCTACCAAAAATGAATAATGATTCTTCTTTCCTCACACCCTTGTCTATATTTGTTAGTGAAAATTTTCCTGGTAATATCAATGATATCGCTGGGAGATGCAAAGTCAAAGTATTTGTGAGTTTTTCTGATAGCTAAAGATACTGAATGGTTTTTAAGTTATTAATGGGCCTTTCATGTTTCTTCTTCAGATAATTCAGGTCAGTTCATTAGCTTATTTATTTTCTGAAATATTTATGAGGATTTTAATGCTAAGTTTTTATAGTTCTTTATAAATTTTAGATATTAAATACCTAGGTAGTTAATATTTTTTCTCCCAGTGTACAGACCATTTCTACACTCTGCTAATAGCTTCCTTTGCCATACAGAAGCCTTTTATTTTCATATAATTGTACTTGCCAATCCTGGGGTTATTCTCTGTATATTAGTGTCCTTCTCAGAAAGCTTGTGTGCACAGCTATGCCTTGAAGGAGTTTCCCTGTTTCTTCCAGCAGTCTCTCCCTTTCAAGTTTTTTACTCAGATCCACTTTGAATTGATTTTTGTGTACGATGAGAGGTAGCAATCTAATTTACTCTTCTATGTTTAGATACTTAATTTTTCCCAGCATCGTTTAAAAGAGAATTTTCTTCCCAATGTAGGTTTTTGACACTCTTGGCAAAAATTAAGTGGCTCTAACTATGTGGTTTTGTTTCTGAGTTCTCCATTCTGTTCTGTTGATCAACATGTCTCTTTCTAGGCCAGTACCATGCTTTCTTTGTAACTTATAGCACTGTGGTATACCTTGAAGTCAGGTAGTACGAAAAATAAACAAGGAACAAAAAGCCTTCATCGCATCATTCTTATTGTTCTTTCTGAGGATTTATTTTGTCACTCAAGGTCTGTTTCACTTTCATAGAATAGCAGCACCATCTCTAGTTCTGTGAAAAATATTATTAGAATTTTGTTTGGACACTGCGATGAATCTGTAGGTCATTAGCAGCAATATAGCCATCTTCACATTAGCAATCCTAGCGATCTACGTGCATGGGATGTCTTTCTATTTTCTGAAGTCTTCAATTCCTTTCATCGAGATGTTAAAGTACTCTTTGTAGATGTCTTTTATCTCCTTGGGTTTACTCCTTGGTATTTTTCAAGCTGTTGTGAATAGAATGTTTTATCTAATTATTTTCTCAGCATATAATATATATATATAAGTGATTTTTACTATTAAATTTTTATTTAGGTTGGTAAGAGGTCACATACACCACAGCACATGTGTGGAGGTGAGGACAACTCTCAGTTCTCTTTCTACTACATAGATCCTGGGGATCCAACTTGGGTCATCAGGTTTGGTAGCTCGCAACATTGCCTACTGAACAATCTCCTCTGCCTAAGCTACTAATTTCCATGTGTTGAGGTTTGTATCTGGAAAGTTTAGTGAAAGAATGTATCAGGTCTATGAGTTTTCTTGTAAATTCTGTGGTGTCTTCCATGTAATCTACAACAAAAGATAGTTCTGTTTACGCTTTTCCTATGTTTTATCATGTATTTCTCCTTGTCATCTTATTTTTCTATTTAAGACACTGAGCTCTAGATTGAATAAAATTGGAAGGAAATAGGCACCCTTGCCTCATTTCAAATTCTAGAAAAAAATATCTCATATTTTTCCATTTGATACAATAATAGCTATATGTCTATTCTATATGGTCTTCATTATGTCTAACTACTATAATCCTTCTAGCTCTGTTTTCTTCAAAATTTTGTCATGAAAGCATGTTGAACTTTGTCAAATTTCTTTTTCATCTATTAAGATGATCTTGTGATTTTTGTTAAGTCACCTAAAATGCAACAAGATTGGTCATGCAGTATAAAATTATTAATAAATTCCTGGATTAGTTTACATATATTTTGTTGAGAAAGTTTGCATGTATGTTCAACTTCTCTATTTTGTGGAAAAGTAAGAAGTCTTTTCTTTTTTTGTCTGTACTCTTTTTTTATTATTATTAAATTTATTTATTTATTAAAGATTTCTGCCTCCTCCCCACCACTGCCTCCCATTTCCCTCCCCCTCCCCCTGATCAAGTCC
>NW_026067919.1:7224564-7236723 GCF_014885135.2 Alexandromys fortis
TCTTTGGGTTCTCCTTCTTATTTAGCTTCTCTAAGAACCCGAATTATAGGCTCAATGTCCTTTATTTATGGCTAGAAACCAAATATGAGTGAGTACATCCCATGTTCCTCTTTTTGGGTCTGGCTTACCTCATTCAGGATAGTGTTTTCTATTTCCATCCATTTGCCTGCAAACTTCAAGAAGTTCTTGTTTTTTACTGCTGAGTAGTACTCTAATATGTATATATTCCATACTTTCTTCATCCAAGAAGTCTTTTCTAAAGACTGGTATAATTCATCAGTGAATACATCTAGTCCTGAGCTTCACATGGGAGGGAGGATTATTAATTCTTGCTTCAATAACAGTAATTCCTCATTATAAATTTATTTTAGTTGTTTGTTTATTCTTTTGGTCATAATATTTATTTTTACATTATTTCTTTTATTTTTGTGATTATTTCTCTATTCCCGTTCCCATAGTAGGAGGCTGCTTGTTCATTTCCTGGCCACCCAGACTACTGTATCAATTAAATAACCACCTAGAAACTGAATTAATTAAATCACTGCTTGGCCTATTATCTCTAACTTCGTATTGGCTAGCTTTTACAACTTAATTTAATCCATTTCCATTATGTTATATTTTATACCATGAGGCTTGTGGCCTACCATCAAGGTTCCAGCATGTCTGCCTCCGGCAATAGCTCCATGGTTTCTCTCTTACTCCACCCTTCTTTCTCCCAGCATTCAGTTTGGTTTTCCCCACCTAGCTCAGTTCTACCCTATCAGGCCAAACCATTATTAACCAACGATATTCACAGCATACAGAGGGAAATCCCACATCACTTTTCTTTTTACAAACCCTCCAATATACCCCTCCGTGTTCTTTTTTATATTCCTGGTATCTTTTTTTCATTGATAGTTGTCACATGTGTCTGTTCATTAATACATAAAAAAATGCAACTTGCTCCATTCATATAATGCTACTTTTATATATATTTTTTCAGTATTGATTATTTGATATTCAATAATCAGTCATTATGTTTATATAGTCTTGATTTAATCTTTACAGGTGAGATATGTTTAGAAATCTACTCATTTATAAATGGGGGATATATTTTCAAAGCATTTCCCTAAATAGTCCTGACCTTCTATAACAACCTTCTTTTCCTCTTTTTGTCTGTAGTTTCATTGTGCTCTCTCTCTCTCTCTCTCTCTCTCTCTCTCTCTCTCTCTCTCTCTCAATTTTTTGAGGAAACTCCATATTGCTTTACAAGTGCTTTACATTGCCTTATAAGTTTGAACTCCCACCTGCAATGGAGGAGAGTTCCCCTTGTTCCACATTCTCTCTAGCATGAATTGTCAATTGTGTTTTTTATCTTAGCCATGACATGAGGTGTGGGTTACAATAGGCGTGCTGGCTGCACTGCTTCTGTCCAGAGACAACTCCCCCAGGGCTTATTTGCTTTGTTCTTTAGTTCTTTCTCTTATATAAGAAGGCTATTTCTTTTGATCTCAACTTCTTAATTTGGTCTCAGATGTGGTATCTAACCAGCTATCTTACCCAGAACTTTCAACACTATATTAATTTAGCTTTAGCCTGTGAAAAAAGTAGTTTTTTAAAAAGCTAAAAATAATCATCAAAAAATAGAAAGGGAAAAAAAGAATTCATATTCTTAACTTCAAAACTATATCCAAAGGCTATGGCCATATGCAGAATAATATTCTTGCACAGACATGTTCAATAAATAATTTTTAAGTAAAATAAGCAAAAGAATATCCTAAATGAGCAAGAATTAAGACATATACAAAAGAGCATGATACATGCAGAATAATTTCCCTGTCTCTGATTCGCTCTTCTTTCCTACTCCAATTCCTTTCTACTGAATAAATCCTTTTTTATTTTTATTTTTATTATTTTTTATTTATTTTGAATAAATCTTTTATGGACTTTCTTAAATACAAATGTAAATTGTGAAAACAAATATTCTCAAATTCTCATGAAGCTAAATGCTCACTACATTTGTAGTCAGTCTTTCCTTCTATCCCATTTGAAATATCTAAGGCCAAAATGTTCCATTCTACTCCGAGACTATTCTGGGTTGCTTTCAGGAGTCTTTTTACAAAAGTTTCTAAGCTATTCTATTCATTCTAGCTTCTACAAATGATAAGTAAAGAAATTCTATCATATCCCAAATCACATCTTCACTGATGCTCTAGTTAACTTCTCCTCAGATTTAAACATTCCAAAGAGTGGATTGCAATCTCTCTCTGGTCAATGACTATTTATTAGCTCTTCAATACATATGAGGATTTCTGCATTCACCAGTCAAGTGAAAACAGTCCTAATAAGGACACCAGTGCTTTTATTTGACTAGCTTTCAGTTCTCAGATGCCTTGGGTTTTCAATTTGTCTCTAGAGGAGACTGGGAATTACAGTCCTTCATGCCTGGTGTACCACAAGTCAGCCATGTCCATCCCTGTCTTTTCTATTGCTGGTCTTATTCATTTAAGGGAGTCTCCCCTTCTTTCTTTACTACTCTTATCACACTTGCTTTGCTTTCCTTGATTTGTTGATTTCTCCAGCACCTCCATTTTCGCCTTATTTTTCTATTTCCTTCTATGCTAGGATTCAAGCACTGGAGCATTCCTTGTCTATCTTGGGTCTTCATCTTCTCCCATGTTGTCTTACCTTGAAGAATTTCTGTTCTTTCTTTAGCTTACATAGCAACCTCTACACTGACAATTTACAAATACATAGTAGCAACTCAACCTTTTCACCCTATGATCCAATCCACATGTACAAAACTGTGCATACAGCATCTCCATGTGGAAAGTCCACTAGTTTCCCAAGTTTAAAAGTTCAAAACAACTCTCTAACTTTAAACCCATCTGCACAGGTAAATATATACTTCAAAACACACACACACACACAAACACACACACATTAGTTTCTGGTAGTTTTTTCTTCTAAAATCAATAGAGGTTGAGAATAATATTCAGAAGCTGAACCATCCAATTTTCCCTTTCTTGTAGAAAGCTAGAGAACTAGCAAGGGTGGCAAGAACTGTTGCATTATCCAATATTTTGACTCCCTGTTACAAATATCCATATAGTCAGAATGAGCCACACCCTCAGATTAATATATATTAAGACATACATACTCCACATACAGATACGGGGGAAGGAGAAGGTTGGAGAGGTTGCTGGGGGGAGAAAGAAGACAGAGACAGGGATATGGACAGAGACAGAGAAAGAAAGACCAAAACAGTAAGAAAGAGACAGAGACAAAGAGAGAATCCCAGAGCAGAAATAGAATAGTAAAGAGGAAAGGAAAGGCAAACAGGAAAGAAAGACCTCAGCATCTGGAAGCATCTTCAACCAGCATGAACACATCCATTCGAACATGCACTGAATGAGTTCTATGTTCCATTAAGAAGAAAGAGAAGCAATGGAAATGGCGCCCTCTAGAAGGAACTCAGTATTTCACTATACTATTCTTTAGTTCTGAGAGCCACTATGGGCAGACAGATTTTAAGCACATTCCTGGCTAATTTCAAGGTTAAAGCAAATGCACTAAGTCTCACATCACAATGCAGAAGAGGCCCTTTTCTCTCACACAATTCATTTCTACCACTCTTGAGAAAGCTACATGCATAATTTTGGTAAGTGCACACCAAAGAAACAATTGGATTTGATGATGACATGGCCAGATTTATGTGTGAGAGGTATACCAAAGGCCACAGTATGAAATAAAAAGTTGAATGAGAAGAAATGTTTCAGGGAGACCAATTAGTGAACAAAGAGAGATTGAGGTCTTGAAGCAGAAGGTCCATTACCCTGTGTGTACACACTTTAAGGTTTTGTTCTAAACTTTTCCCAAGCTCTAAAGACAACTGCTGGGCTCACTTGCCAAATAAATAGAGCTATGTGACACTGGATAGGCAACCCACACTCACACTTCTCATGCTCTTGTGGATGCTAACAACACGCAACTACTGCCCACTTCAGACAGCCGTTCTCCCCTGCTGGTATATATCCATTCAAACCAGATGTCTCCCTTTCCCATTGTCTATGTAGTTCTCCCATTCTCAGTATCTCCAATCCTGTACCAGCTTTCTCCAACACACAGGTTCTGATGGAAACAAGTTATATACTCATTGGTGAGAGGAAAAAGCTTATGTCGAGTTTCTGATACAGATTGTAATCACGCCAGTAGTTTGGCCTTGCCCTGTAGTCAGACTAATGATTATCTTAACTATCACCATAGAACCTTTGTCTAACAACAGATGGAAACAGAGGCAGAGACCCACATCGGAGCACTGGACTGAGCTCCCAAGGTCCAGTCGAAGAGTGGAAAAAATGAGAATATGAGCAAAGAGGTCAAGAACTGGAAGAGTTCATCCACTGAAACAGTTTACCTGAGCTAATGGTAGCTCACCAACTCCAGCCTGGCTGGGAAGGAACAAGCATAGGTCCAAACTAGTCTTTCTGAATGAGGTTGACAGTTGTATGGCTAGGGCAGACTGAGGGGCCACTGGCAGTGACAATGGGATTTATCTCTACTGCATGTACTGGGTTTTTGGGATCCTATTCTTTTTGGATGTATACCTTGCTCAGCCTAGATATAGTAGGGAGGGCCTTGGACCTTCCACAAAGCAGAGTGCCTTACCCTTTCTTAGATGGGGGTGGGGTCAGAGGGTGTGTGGAGGGAATGGGAGGAGGGGAGAAAGATAAAAAAGACTAGTTGAACTTTAAGGCTAGAGAATTGTATTCTTTACTCTTTGTTAAATATATGTAACTTGTAGCATATAATAGACCAGCCATATAATATGTGTAAAAGGACCAGACATGTGCTTTTTGGAGGAAGATTCTCCTCACACTGGGTCAATTTAGGTGCATATTACATATCTATTAAAGCATTAGAGGAAAAGGGTAGGAGCAACCATGTCAATCTATAATTTTCTTTACAAATCTCACAGCATTCTCAAACCAATTAGATCCCGAATTTCCGGTGCCCTCTTCTGTTCACCGATCTGCCTCCTCTTATCCATGTGAAGGTGACAAACTGGGATTCTGCCTGATGCTTCCTGAATCCAGTCCTCGTGGTTTCCCCTTTCAGCCTTTCTACATGTGCAAATATAAATTCAACCAAGTGTGCTTCGTCATTTTGAAATAGAGAAAAAAATCATTATCTATGTCTCACTTCTTTGGTTTCTCCCTAATAGTCCCATTAACAAGCAATCTATTCTGAAGACTCTTCTGGCCTGTCAAAGCTTATTACACTCTGCAGTATTTGCATAACACTATGATTTTCCTGTAAAACTGAACAATATCTATTTAGTGTACTCATTCATGCTGAGTTGGAAAGAAAAAGGACATCTGACAATGTGTCAACAGCACTATAGTTCTTGGGTCACGGCTACTTAAATCCTCAAATCTATTAATTGACCATTCTTTACCACTGTGTCCAGGGACTCTTTAGTATAACACAATGCAATATAATTAAAATAATATAATAAGTGTGTTTATGATATATTTTATGTGTCTACACATATATGTGTACTAATGACTCTATTTTTTATACTCCACATTCAAATTGAAAAAGAAGTAATTTGTATCACTAAAATGATGTTAGAAAATGAACAAGCTTTATTGGAAACTGCATTCTGTGGCACTTGGCATAGCAGAGAAACTATTTTAGAAACAAAAGTTGCCACTTGGGCATGGTGGCTCAAACTCAAACTCACAAACTTGAGGCAAGAGAATCACTATGACTGTGAAGCCAGCCTGGACTTTATATGAACTTCCAGGCCCGTCTGGTATACAGAATCAGTCATTAAAGGAATCCCACACAGAGCCCGGGGAAGTGGCTCAGTGGATGAAGTCCTGCAACAGCATGATGACCTGAGTTTAATTCCCAGACATATAAAAGAAAGAAAGGAAGAAAAAAATAAAGGCGGAGAGAGAGAGAAAAAAAGAGAGAGAAACAAAGAAAGAATGAAAGAAAAAAGAAAGAAAAAAGGAAAGATGGAAAAACGAAAGAAAGAAAGAGAAAGAAAGAGAGAGCGTGAAAGAAAGAAAGTAAGAAAGAAAGAAAGAAAGAAAGAAAGAAAGAAAGAAAGAAAGAAAGAAAGAAAGAGAAAAGAAAAAAGGCTCAGTGTGGCTTGGTGTAGTGACATGCACTGAAATCTCAGTGTTGCAGAGGCCAACACAGATAAATTCCTGAGCCTCACACCTGGCTTATTTGGCAGGTTCTAGGCAGTTAGATATCCTGCCACATTTTTAAAGGAAAAGTGGGTGGTGCCTGAGTAACAACCCTCCAATTGTCGTCTGACCTCTATATACATATCCACATGGGTGCATATATGCATGTACACATATACATGAAGTCCATACATAGGTATATTTGCCGCAAATCTTTCTGCAGACTAGATTTCCAACGTCTGATCTTCTAGTGCTGGAAGTTGACGTCCCTCCTCTAATCAATAACTGAGAAAAGCTATAGGGAAGGTTTGCGTTTATTTTGTTCTCCCCTACCTTCTTCGCTAGATCTTTAACTAAACCATGAGTCCTATCTTGGGATTTGGTTTACACACTCAGTCTTCATTTGAGCACCTCTGGGCCTCATCACATCCTAAGAAAACAAGTGCTCCTGTTTCCCAGGCCCATTGTGAGATAACAACCTGGCATTAGCACATCTGTTAATTAAAGAAAATTTCAGGCTAAGCAAGAACTAAGAACTAAATCACAGTGCTGTTTTTTCTCCGCTCAGATTCAAAGACATTTCCTCCCTCCCTTTTCATCTTGGAATATTGCATAGAGATCCTTCCTCCAATACACCTGGGTGTATACTAAGGTGCTGAGAGGATAACAATGTACAAAATGCTAGCTAATTTCATGAGCGTGTTGTCATCCACGGATCTCTGAGGTGTCTATTTCTGAACCCCTGAAGATGTGCTTCTTTGTTCTCATCTCTTAAACATGGGACACAAGCTAGCTAGCTCTGTCTGCTCTGGTTCAGCAAAGCTCAATCTTGCTAAATCCTGATTTTACAAGGACTTTTGGAGGTTATCAACTATAGAGAAAATTAGGGAAGTAACATTTTGGGAAAAAAAAATCACTAAGGTACTCAATAGCTTCCCAGTGAAGTCCATGTCAGAGCAGCAGTAGGCTTGCAGGCAGAGGTGCTGGTACCACCTTGGATTGCTGGTAAAATCTTTCTGCAGGAGGAAAGGCCCACTAACACACTTCAGGGAGCTGTGGAAGTTAAGGAATAGAGCAGATGATCTTAAAAGTTAGCACAAATGGGCTAGGAAGACATGACCTGAGCTCTGACCTCCAACACCCACAAAAATGTTGAGCATTGGGGTGTATCCAAAATCCCAGTGCTAGGGAGCAAAGATGGGAAGAACACAGGAGCTCATTGGCCAGCCATTCTAGCCGAAGCAGTGAGCTTCTGGCTATGTGATAAACATTGTCTCAAAGATAATGCGGAGATGAAACTAAGGAAGACATCCCTTTGTGAACCTTTGGTTTCCACACAAGCACGCTTGGGCACATATGCAACTGACAACATATGTACAGAAAAAGAAGGAGAGATCAGAGACATCCGTAGCAGTGTGGTGGGAAAAAAGAGTAGACAAAAGAAAAGGAGAGAGGCCACTGTCTGAAAGAACCTCTAAGCAACATGGTTATATCCTGCCAGGCCATACACCAGATTAGGGACTGATATGGGTCCCCAACAGGAAGCCAGGCTTTGTGAGGAATGAGACAGAATGCCTTGAGTGCTCATGAGCCCTGGTTCCATTTGGTGTAGCTAGGGTCTAAGAAGGTTTCCTGATAACAAAATGACCTGAATGAAGAAGAGAGCACACCAACAAAACGCCTGCTCCCTACCAGTATCCCTGTGACCTATCGGGTAGGTTCAGAGCTGATTGTTCAAAGAGCAAATCTCATTACAGTGCTGGCTTTAAATTATTGATACAGCATTAGTGTTTGTTCTTAGATTACTGTTCATGGGCCATATTTTGAGAAAAGAACCTTCCCTGGGGCTTCTAGGTGAGGTTAGCTAGTGAACACAGCCTTCTTCAGGGACCACAGGGATTTGCACTGAATGAACAAAGCTTTTACATTAGGGAAACAAAGGAGTCGTGTTCTCCAGAGTGCTGAATTTACTATCTAGCAGGCCTGTCGGTGGCCTCTCTAAAAAGATAAAATTGGACAATGTTGGACCTGCCATTATCTGTTTGAACCAGAAAATGAGTTTTGACCCAAGTTCAAAGCTCCGTCTCACTGCCATAAACCCCAACAGCCACATTGGCTCTGCAAAAGCCAAGAAATCTCGCATCCATCCTTAGGAAAACTTAATTGCCTGCTTATTGCTATTACTGTGATTAATGGGGGTGAACCTGCTTTCAGTAATGCCTCATAAAAAGGAGTGGGCAGCCACTTTCTAGAACATAGGAGCCAAGAACTCCAACTCCCTTCTGGCTAAACATCAGCACATTATCCCACTACTCCGCACGTGTGTGTGTGTGTGCATACACACACACAAACACATATTCATCATTTCTTTGAACCTATGCATCAATACTATGAGGATGGAGTCTATCCCTGTTTTCTAGCAATCACCAAGTCCCCAGAGCCAACTCAGCCCAAATGACTACCTTAACATCAAGCTCTTGGAGGTCTACCCACTCAAGCAGCTGCCAGAGACAGAGAAGTGGGCCATTTCAACAAAGGTGAATTGGAGAAGCTGGGCTTTGGATCCATTCCAATTCAATTTACCCTCTTCTTTCTTAAGATTTTATAGCGCTTTTACTTTCCTTCCCTTGGAAAATCAACTCTGTCAAAATATACGCCACAGTAGTGGGCCTGTACAGGGAAATTCTCCAATGTCCTCCCCTTCCAGGGCATGAATTAAAATGACAAGGCATAAATCCTATTCATCTGTTAATGAGCTGTTCCCACTGAAAGGCAGAGATCTTGCTGTTTCCATTTGGAACCCTTCTCTTTCCGCGGATCATGATTAGCTGAAGGCCTCTGAAATTCTACCACGGAAATAGTTCCAGGTGACGGCTTGAAGAGGCTTCGCTCGAAAGGACCATTGCCTGTCTATATGTGAAGGGCAGTCTGGGGAAAGTGGGAAAACATCAAGTAGGTAACAAAGCTGGACTCTCAAGTGGGAGGGGCTTTGTATCAGGGGCACAATCTGGAGAGCAGAGAGGAGACACAATAAGGGTCCACTTCCGTCATAAGGCCAGACTATACCAGCTCACTCTAAGCTGAGCTCAGAAGGACAAGGACAACAACTCCTTAAGAATGTGAGCTAATAAAAAGTGAAGGCCCATCCTTCTCCAGAAGTCAAAGAGTATTCAGTTCTCAAAATGACATTAAAGTTATATGCTGGCTGCATTAAAATAGCTCTTTCAGCCAATTTAATTGCAAAATTATGGGCAAATTTATTTAAAACAAACAGGATCACTCTTCCAGGAATGGCTAGAACATCTCCTTTGCCCTGAGTAATCCATAATCAGTCCTCGGACTGCCCAGCACTACAGTGAAGCGTATATACAGTACTAATTCTATGAGGAAGATGGATTGTAGCCAGACAACCAGTGAAACCATGGAGCCCTGGAGAAGGGAATCCTGACAGGGATGGCCTTAGCTTCAGTGGACAGCTGCTGCTCTGACATGAGACAGGGGATGTTAAGATTGCATGGTCGTCCCAGTGGATAGGAATGAGATTAGATGAACAGTCAGAAGGGAGAAGTTGGGCTGGGATTGGAGCCAAACCAATAAACTGGGCAGAGAAACCAATAAACTAAGAGGACACAGAGTGAATGTCCTCAAGAAAATAAGATCCCAGGGTGAATGGGCAAAAGAAGCAAAGTGTCTGTCAATGAATGAAACAGGTAAAGAAATCATGGCATATTCACCCAGTGGAATATTGACCACCATTAACATAGATGGACCTGGAGGACGTTATGTTGAGTGAAATCAGCCAGACAAAGAAAGACATGTGCTGCATACTACTGTGAAAAATTAAACTAAGAAAGTGAGCTCACTGCAATGGACAATGATGGCTGCAGAAGTGTGGGTGAGATGAGAACTTAGCCAGTCAAAAACTCAAAGTTTGAAAGACAAGAAGCCTAGGTTCTGTGGTTCATTGTACAGAAAGGTGACTATAGCCAATAGTAAACTATTTCAAAAAAACTGAGCAAATTTCAAATATCTTGCCAATGACATGATAAATATTTGAAGTGATGTGCATACTAACCATATAAACTTAATTGCATCACACTGAAAATATCTCAAACATTACTTTCCATCTTATCCATGTATGCCAAAGTGATCTTTCAATCAAAAAGGATATTGAAGAGTTTTAAAATAAAATACTAGCACAGAGGGTGGGACATTTCCATGGAAGCTCTGAATCTTGTATTTGAAAGAGTGCCTTTGTTTTACCATCCCAAAGATGGGATCACAAGAAGATCCATGGTTGGTTGAGTCCCTAAGGAACAAGCAGAGATCTGAGCAGTCACTAGGATGTAGAGGGGAGGAAACGAAAGTTCTATCCATCGAGTAGTGAGGTTTCTGGCAAGCAAAGAGGCTGGCAGGGAGCAGTGAGATAATGGTTATGCCAGCCTTCTGTCTCTCCTCTCCTGCCTGTCACACACAATAACCATTATTGCCAAAATTACAGCAAAGATTCCTATTGGCTCAGCCTGTACCAAACTGATTACATTCGTGAAATAATTACTACTCCTTCCCAAAAAGATGCTCTAGTTTTCCCCACTGTAAACATAGGCCACTGAGACAGAAGGAACAAAGAAACTTTTCATGTAGATCACTCCTCTAGGAAGCAGCAGAGCTGAGATGCAAACCCAGGAGTTCTGATGTCGGAGTTCAGCTCATACTCTACATTGCTCCTCTCAATACTGTCATAAGGAGGAGGAGTGAGAATGTTCAGTGAATAGCACAGGCCTAGCTTGAAAGTATTCCAGATTGCATTGGTTCATGGGTAATGATTTCCCTGAGATGTGCATGCTTACTTTGATGAATTAGAAAAAAAAAAACTTCCTCATGCGAGGTGCCCTATAAGACTCCAGAAAGCAATAAAGATGAGTTTTATTGCATTCTCTGTGTTAGCATAAAGACTTATTATTTACTCTAAGCCAAAGACAGGGATTTGTTGTGGGAATGTCAGGCTTGAGCTCTGTGACAGATAGTGTCATTAAAGTTCATATACATTCTGCAAACAGAAACTTGGATAGAAGATACAAAGGCAGGCACATAACCAATCACAGCAAGGTATACATAGATTCCTCCTTATGGAAAGGAGAACCTAAAACACAACAAGCTGGGGTCTCTCCTGCAGAACTAGAGGGAAAGAGGGTGGCTACAAAATCCCATTTCTCAGTAGGAGAACATCTCTTTATGCGGTCTCATTATGTCCTCACATAAAATTAGGCATATAAATCTGTCAGATTATTGCCGAAGTGAGGAAAAGATACATGCCTCAGTGTCCTGGCCAGTCCCATATTATCTATGTTCTTGTTTGTTTCTCTGTCAGTGTGATAAAATTCTGATCAAAATCACCTGGAGGAGGCAGGCGTCTATTTCCTATTACTACAGTCCATCGTTGAGGGAAGTCAAAGTCAGGAGTCAAGCAGGCCCCTGAAGGCAGGAACTGGAGCAGAGACCACGGAGGAATGTGGCTCACTAACTTGTTCTAGAATCACCATCAGTTGCCCTTCTTATACAGCTCGGCTAACCCACTTAGAGATGGACCTTGCCACAGTGAGCTAAGTCCTCCTACATCAATTACTGATAAAGAAAATGTCCCATAAGCCATCTCATGGAAGAAATTCCTCAGTTGAAGAGCTCTTTTCCCAGGTATGTCAAGTTGACAACCCTTATGAGCCATCATCATGACTTCTCTAGTTACTCTATCTTAAATACACACATCCACATGTCTAAAGCTAGGATTGACTTATCAAAGAGTGTAGGGATAAGCCCTCCCCTTGGGGGCGGGCTGCCCTCGGGCGTATGTTTACTGATATATTGGGCGGGCAGAGGCTGCGCGCCCCTTCCCTTCCTCTCCTGTCTCCGCCGGCTACTCCGCTGGAACCTTGGTTTCGTGAGTCTGGTTTTGTTATTAAACTTGTTCAAATACCTA
>NW_026067919.1:7243884-7247312 GCF_014885135.2 Alexandromys fortis
TGTAGGGATAAGCCCTCCCCTTGGGGGCGGGCTGCCCTCGGGCGTATGTTTACTGATATATTGGGCGGGCAGAGGCTGCGCGCCCCTTCCCTTCCTCTCCTGTCTCCGCCGGCTACTCCGCTGGAACCTTGGTTTCGTGAGTCTGGTTTTGTTATTAAACTTGTTCAAATACCTAATACTTTTGGTGATTATTAATCCGACCGCTGCAAAAGAGAACATGTGGGATTCAACTTCCTGGGTCTAAGTTACCTCAACCAATACAATGTTGTTTTTTTTTTCAGTTCCATCCATCTACCTTCATATTTCATTTTCCTTTATAAACGAATAAAATGCTTTGGTGTACAGCTACAAAATTTTCATTATCTATTTGCAGGTTGCTAGACATTGAGGCTGTTTCTGTGTCCTAGCTATTGTGAACAGAGCAGCAATGAACACGGATAAGCACCTCAGTGGTACGGAGTCCTTTGGGCATATGCCCAGAAGTTGACAACAAAACGTCTGAGGTCTGGATTCTTACCCTGTCTTGCTTTGTTTCCTTTTAGGCTTCTAAAATCATCATTGAAGAAAAACACCATTTACTACAGTGACTAAGAGGCTCAAAATGGCATCTCCAATTGCACTCTGACATCAATTTATTGACTGACTGCTGTGTATTGTTGACTTTTGCAAACATCAGCAATAAAAGACTGACCTAAACCTAACCATTCAGCTTCTCCTGGATTAGTCAAGAAGAGAGGGATTGGAGCCCTACTCACTCTAAGGTCTGAGCAGTTGCTTCATACAAAATACTGCTGAAATACATCATAATCATAAGGGCATCGTCTACCTCTTTGGATAAATGTGAGTTTGAATTACAGTTCTGAATGAGTTGCTTCATCTTCTGGAGCATCGGTTCCTTTACTGTAAATCTGGAAAAACAACACCTACTATAAAAGCTGATGAATGAACTAATATGCATAAATATTATGATGGGTAAACACGCCATAGGCTTTCCCGGGCTATGATGTCTAGATAAGCATTATTCTAGATGCTCCTGTGAAGATGTTTTTGGATGAATCAGCATTTAATTGGGTAGAATTTGAATACAAGCTTCACAATGGGGGTAGGCTTTACCCAATCAATTAAGATGCTGAACAGAACAAAAAGACATATCCCCCTAAACAAGGAGTCCTCCTGCCCCGCCTTTCAGCTTCAAGTGCTATATCAACTCTTACTGGGTCTCCAGCTTGCCAGTTCATATGCAGATTTTGGACTCGCCAGACTGAGTGTGAGCCAATTTCACACACATCTTATTTGTTTCCATTCCAAGGAGAATCCTGACTAACACACCATGCCATGCCTGGCTATACATTAGGAACTCTACATACTGCATCTCCTTCAGTGACCCCAACAATTTATGTGTGATGGCCTTCATTATGCAGGATAGGAAATCAAAGACCAGGTAGACAAACCATCTTGCTTTTATCGAGTAGATAATAAATGCCAGAGGCCTGATTCACACTCAGCGGTACTTGCCGGGACTCTGCTTGGGAGGCAGGCTATGTAGAAAGTTTGAAGAACAACTTATTTTTTTTTAAAGAACATAGACAAAGTGTCAAAATGTATTTAAGTTCCAGAGCATTTTGCTTCTTCTTGAGCACATATAGATCCTCACTCAATGTATAATACTCTAATTCACAAGCTTGCATCAGAGCCCCAGGGCTCTGTAAGGCTATTAAAATGAACTCCAGGAAGATACCATATATCAAGCAGAGAAATGCTCTTGAAAACACCCTCCATTTTGCCCCCGTGAGTTAATTCATTTTGTGTATGTGACCTATTTGCACCCTACTAACATTGCACAGCTACTAACAATATTTGCTAAGTTCCATCTGATCAGATAATTTCTAAAATATATGGATTCCCTGGGTGCTAGTCAAACCTCTACCTCAACCCTCAGAGAATCTACATAAGTAAACATACATTTCTTATTTTCAAAAAGGAACTGCTGATAAATGATTTAGGGACACAATGTTTGGAATATGTTTCTAACTTTGCTTTAGGACAAACTAGAGTTTGGAAGAATACATTCTTCAGTGCACTTACTCCTTCCCGGTAAAGATGGGGGGATACAGATTAATTTTTTTCTCTCACTTAAAGCAACAAAAGTACAGAAACACTACCAAAGACAATGTACTCAACACTGGCATAAAGGAAAATGGAAGGAAGATAAACTCAATGTGAACTTTATCTATGCTATACCGCGAGGTAGAGAAAGCCCACCTCCCCTCAGTGTCAAGAGTAATGAACTATTTCCAAAACAATCAGAATTGGCAGAATAGAACATCGAAGAGAAGACAGCTGAACAAAGTTAAAATCCTGGGGGTCCTCAGAGAGTTGCTATGGAATATCTGTCTCAGAACTGATGCGGATAGGCTTATTTAAAAACACTTTAAGGAGGAAAAAAAAAAAAAACTCTGAATGGTTGGAAATACTCAGCCTCAAGCAGAGCCGGGGAAAGTTCCTGCTCCTCTTTGCCAGGATAGAAAACCTCATGACGCTGCATACAGTCACAAAAACGTGTTGCAACAGCAATAAGAAACAGGTAAACCTAGATAAAGCATTACTCTGGTCTGACTTGACAGAACTTACAAGCAAGACCTAATTATAGTGAAATAGAAAGACAGAGTTGTGGCATTCTATTGCAAAGAAAAAATGACAGTGATTAGTGAAAATATTGTGTACAGACTGTTTTCAGTGGTCTACCACAAACAAATAATAGACATTTGAAATAATGAATACTCTTATTACTCTAATTTCATTATTGACTAATAATTACATATCAAAAGATCAAATTGCACTTCCTCCTTAATTTCGTACACTAGATGTCAGTCAATTTTTTTAAAAGCTCAAATTTAAAACAATCAAATATTCATATCCCTGGAAAATCTTAATAAATGACTATAATATGACAACAAAATATATTGCAGCCATCCAGATAAAATTTATAATGATCTGAGTCAGAAACCCTAAAGTAAGCACCAAAGTAAGAAATCATATCTTGGAAGGCAACAATGGAATCAAAAGAGAATTGTGAAGAAAATCAACCCAATTGAAGGCAAAAAGACAAGTAAAAAAAAAAAATCTATAGTTGAAACAAATTTCCTCTCAAATAGAAATACTCCTTCATTGGGCTGTTTTAGTTTTTATTTTGTTAGCTTTTGTTTTAAGATTGCTTCATCTTTTTTCTGTGACTTTTCTATTGTGTTCTCTGTTTTTCCTTACCTAAAACCTATAAACTTTAAGCTGGGTGGTGGTGGCGCAAGCCTTTAATCCCAGCACTCAGGAGGCAGAAGAAGGTGGATTTCTGTGAGCTCAAGGCCAGCATGGTCTACAAGAGCTAGTTCCAGGACAACAGGCTCCAAAGCTACAGAGAAACCCTGTCTCAA
>NW_026067919.1:7247340-7259765 GCF_014885135.2 Alexandromys fortis
AAAAAAAAAAAAAAAAAAAAAAAAAAAAAAAAAAAAAAAAAAAAAAAAAAAAAAAAAAAAACATAAGCTATAAACTTTGCCTAAGTCCTATCTCATTTTGGCTTTGTTCCATCCCCTCACTTCTTTTTACCTCTTTCCTATAAATTTCCATATCAAAAATGATCTTTAAACTCTATTGATCTTAAGAATAACCTGCTATGCCTTTCTATCTATTCTTCACTTTTTCCATTGTTCTAACATCAACCCTAGGTTGTGATGACTAATCTTGTGGTCAACTTGGCTCTCCTGAGAAAAGGAGCCTACGGTTTAATTTTCTTGATCACACTGTCCTACTGGCATGTCTTTAGGCACTTTTAAAGTAGTGATACAATGCAAAGGGGCCCATGCCATTGTAGACAATGCCAGCCTAGTGAAGTTCTTCAGGGCTGTGTAAGAAAGACAGTTGAGAAAGTCAGAAGGAGCATGCCAATCAATAGCTTTTCTCTGTAGTTTTTCTTCAACCCCTTACAGGGAGTTCCTGGTTTGGCTTCCCTCAAGGATAAATTTTAAAATAAAATAAGTCCTTTATTTCCTAACGTAGTTTTAGTCAGTGTTTTAACACAGCAATGGAAACAAAACCATATCAATAGTCTTAATCAAAATATTTTCTTTCCATTCCTCCCATTAGTAACTAATACCTCATTTCACAATACCCTTGTTCTTTGATTTCTATAAGGTAGTGGAATTAAGAGAAGAATATTTTTAATTGGCTATTACTATATTTGTATAGTGGCTATTGGATCAGTTGTGGTTGCTTCTGCAGTTAATGGTCTACTTCCAAATGTTTTGGAGACTCTGCCTGGTACCCGGTGCATGCACACCAAGGCTGTGTCCATTGAGCTGTGCCTGAGTCTACTGGTGACAAAAAAAAAAAAAAAAAAAAAAAAAACTCTTAACTATAGCACAATGCAATTATTTCAACAGAAAGAATATAATGGCAAAAATTTCAAACTAACAATCTAGTCCCATATTTTCAAGTCTTAATACAAAAACACAATAAATACAAGAAATTAAGGTGATATGATTACTCCAGAAATTACAGTCTACAGTAATGAATTCTGGTGAAAATGGACTAATTGAAATCCCACACCAGTATTTTCAAAAACAATTGTAAACATGTTTAATGTAATAAAACAGGATATAAACTACTGAATGAATTAAAAAAAGATAACGCAAATAAAGAGCTTAGTGAAATAAGGGAGTCAACAAAGGATATAAAAGAGGGATATAATAAGGATATAGAAATACTTAAAATAATCAATGGAATTTTCTAGAAATGAGAAGCTCAATAAATCAAATAAAAAGCCTAGGTAGAAAGCCTCATCAATGAAATAGGTAAGTGGAAAACAATACCATGGCTTATAGATAATCTCAGTGAGTTAAAACATCCAGCCAATAAACAATGATAAAATGATAACAAAGTACAAGCAGAGCGTATGAGATCTTTGGGATGCAACCAAAAGACTAGATGAATGATGCTACACATGACAAGAAAAACTGATTATGCTGAGTGCTGGATGACAAACTGTGCTCTTATCTACCACCACTGAGAGTGCAAAGTACAATGGCCACTTTAGAAAATATGCCTTCTGTATGAGCTATCCATTTTAACTCTGTGTATTTACCCAAAGCAAGAGACAAGCAGAGGTCATTGTAGACACTGTACATAAAATAGCCACGACAGGCATTTTGTCAATAGCTAAAAACTTGAAGGAACTCAAATGATCATAACAGTTGGAAAACTTCTCAGCAATTAAATGGAAAATGCTAATGATACATGCTATGGTATGGATATATTTCAGTAAGTATCTTGAATGAAAGAACACAGGCAACAGCAAGAGTGAAGAGTGTCCAGATCCACTGGTGAGCGGTCTAGGAAGTGCAAACTGATGTGTGCTGGCGGAAATCTGAAGCAGTAACTGAAGCAGAGGCTAGAGTGCAGAAGGAAGAGCTCACAAGAGGAAAATAAAACCCTGAAGAGCAGCAGCCCTCCTTGTGATGGGGGGATGATTGTCTTGGTTGCTTTGCCCCATAAGTGGAGATAAATGTCAGACTTACAAACTCTAGTGCTTCAAACACACGCAATGCCTTGTTCAGGGACAGCTTCTTTCAGAAGCACAGCCACAGCACATACACTGGCCATAAGATAATTGCAACATTATCACAAAATGGGTCCAGGGTTCACTAGGGTCTGATAAGAGGACACAAGTCGTATAAACTGTATCCTCATTACTCTTCACAGTATTTCTTCGTGACACTGAGGGTATACACACTGAAAATGTCAAAGTCTAAACTGGAGTTCTCTCATGAACATGAGGTTCCTGTCTAAATGACTTTGCCAGCCAGCCTCAGCACCCCCTAACACATGAAGTCTGTGGTAGACTTTCTCTGTGTGTTTTCTGACTTCTATCCATTTTCTTTGCCTCAAATTACTTTTAAGGCTATGTTCTAAAGATGAACATTTACCAAATGTATTCTCCATCACAGATCTGTGAAACATCCCAAGGGATTCTAGACTGACTTGTAAGGAAAGATTGAAACAACAAAAGTAACAAATTGAATAAAAACAAGATACAAATGAAGCCAATGTATAAAGTGCTAAGCTGCAGCCAGGACTGTCTGATAGACTTAAAGGTGCCTTTATGACTCCCTGAAGGAATAAATATTCTATTTCCTGGTAAATGTTAAAGTCACAGAAGGGGACATGCTACTGCAAAGTAGTAGGGATGGGTTACTACCTAGATAACTAAAGCCCAATGGGCATAAAGAAAAAGCCAAACCTGAGATCTACTAGGAAAATAGTGAGACCAGCTTAGTTTTTCTTTTCAGCAATTAAGATCATACTTTCAGAAAAAAAAAAAAAAACAGAAAATGCATTTAAAACCTGAAACGAAAACACTGTCAAACACATGTGTATACCGTGGGAAGTGATCAACTGGGGAGTGGATGGACTGTAAATTCTAGAGTCCCGGAATTTAATTTTTGCTACAGACTACCCTCTACTGAAAGACACTGGTAAAGAAGAAAGTTAGCAAGAATTGGCTCTAACATTCTAGAAAAAAGACATTTGTCTTAAGCTTCCATAGTGGTCCAGGCCTGTATTTCCAGCATAGTGGAGGCAGAGACAGTAAGATACCTGGAGATCATTGGCCAGCCAGTCTAGCTTAATAGGTTAGCTGCAAGGTCTAAGAAACACACTGACTCAAAAAGGGAGGTGAAGAGCAATCGGGAAAGATGCTTGAGTTTCACATTTGACCTCCCTATGCACATAAATTCACACAGAGACACAAACACACACATATTCACATACATGTTCATACATGTGTTCACACATACACACACATTCTCACATATGCAAATATGCATATACACATGCACATACACAAACATATATGTACATACAAAGTCACTTTGACTTTGATTCTCTAGGTTTGACTAGAAATATGTGGGATTGTGTACATGGTTCTGGTCACTGAAGAATCAATAAGGTCATCCCAATCCTTTGCAAACCAAATCAGTACTGCAATGAAATCACGTCATGGAAAGGGGCTAGTACAGATTCCATATATGTCACCTGAGATTAAAGCTCCAGTTTACTGAGTCAATAGAAATCACTTACGTGTGTCCAGCACTAATAGTTGTTAAAATGCCGCCCTAAATTATTTTATCTAATAAATTTTATATTTAGCAGGAGGCAGCTGCCATTTTGCGGAGAAAAAGTAACACCATGATATTTATAAATGTGGTTTGTGTTAAAATAAGAAAGATTACATCATGAGTAAATCAGTGACCATGGAACACTAAAATCTCGCTCAGTTTACCTTCCAGGGAGCAATGTGTGACCAGACAGTATTATAAAAAACATGTTTTATTTCTTAGGCCCTAAATCCTGAGCTATAGTCTGACTGTTCCACGCGAGCCACATGGATCTCTCTCCTATAACTAAAGGATCTGGTGGAGCCTAGAACAAGTCTATTAACAAATTTCTACCATGAAACCCATGACTGAGCCACAGGTCTCCTTGCTGTGCTGGGGGAAACACATTGTCCAGAAAACAAACAACTGAAAGCCTGGAGAATTTGATATGAGCTTCTGTAAACCGGTCCTGGGAATTTTTCAAATATCTTAATAGGCACGTTTTCATTAGTTCTATGAAAAGGGATCATTCAAAGTAGATGGCAAAGAGAACATATAGATGGCTGGGTTGTCTTCAAAGAAGCAGAAACCAAAAGCCTCTCGCGCCTTAATTATTAAGAGGAAGGGTTCCAAAAGGTCAGTTCAAAAGGACCACACAGATCTATGTCTTGAATACTCTGTCCCTGTCATTATAACCCTACCCAATGTCCTAGAACCTGACCAATCCTGGCAAGCAGGCTCTAGGGGTGGAAGATGTGATAAGTGGTTGATGATTTCAATTGGTCACTTATTTCTATCCGTAGCTAAAAGAATTCAGCACAAGAGCCATACACCGTAATATGAAGTCCCACTGGCAGATTCACTTGGCATCTCTTTGTTTCATTATCTGTATGTGCAGAATCTATATTCTACACACAAGCCCAACTCTGTTAAAAACAACCAAACAAAGAACTTGTGACTGATCACAAATAGTAATCCTCATAATTTCTTCCCTTGACAACGGACACCGAGTCACAAGGTCAAATCACATTCACTGAGAAATGCATCTAATTAGAAACCCATCATAGTGTAGTATTCAAGGTCATAGAGGATTTCAAATTTGAACAAAGTTATAAAATGCACAAACTAAACAAACAGTTTAGAATTGAGTTACAATAAGGGTGCTTTTCTCAAATGTAAACTCTAAAAAATATTAAGGGAAACTGTATTTATATTTTAAATCACATACCAACATACAAACTGTTTTCTTGCTGAGATACTTTAATTTTTATGGTAATTTTAGCTTTTATTAAAAATAGATTCTTTTCTCATACAATATGTCCTGATTATACTTTCTCTTCCCTCTACTCCTCCCAGTTTCTCCCCACCTCCCCTCCCCTTTGGATCCACTCTCTGTCTCTCATTAGAAAAAAACAAACAAACAAACATACAGAAACAGGCTTCTAAGAAATAACAAAAAAAAACACAAATAAAAAAGAAAAAACAAAAACATCGTACTGAAGTTGGACACGGCAAACCAAAGGAACGGAAAGTGCCCCATTTCCTATAACCAAAGCAAGAATTGAAGCTATTAATGGTCATTCAAAATAAAATAATAGTCCAACAATTCAGGAGGGTCCCAGCCTTGACTGCCAATGTGCCTAGTAACTAACTGAGAAAATCAATCATATCAGGGCTCAAGCCAACCCCGCAAGATACAACCACAGGGATGGGACAGTCTCGCAACTGAAAAACTCTGTGGTTGTCCAGAGTCAGGCAACATGTAGATTTGCAAATATCTATTTCCACATTATAAAAGACTGGGTACCCATTATAAATTGTATCAAAACACTGGGGGTACCGGGCAGGACGAAAACCACAACAAACAAGCATGCCCCTTCATGTCACAATGGGGAAGTTTGAGAAATGGGGTACTGAAAAACATCCCTACCTCAGCCCCATGAACAAGCAGCAAAGCCAGAGACTAATGGTGCTGCCCAGGACTTCACAGCAGCCCTGCCCTCCAGAGAGATAGCACTGCCTCTCCAGCGGAAAAAAAGTTGGATGTTGGTTTTATTAAATCAGACTCCATTCTTTCAGATTGTTTCATAATTTAAAAAAAGAAAAAAACCTCCCATACTCTCCCTGAATTTGCTGTGAAGCTCAAGAACGTCTAGAAGCCACAGAAGCACAAATCCAAGCAGAGCAAATCTGGGCTTAAGAGTGGAAGTGGCATCCACTTCGAACTCAACCAATGCCCTCCAAGAGGCTCAGTCGACACATTTTAATGTTAAAGGGAAATGGTTCTCAGTGAAACCTTGGAGGACAATGTTTTCCTGCATAGAAAACTCCAGGCCTCCTAGAATTAAGACATGCTAAGAGGCCATCAGAACAGGACCCTCTCCCCAACCAGAGAGTACACAGGCTGCATAGTGAGGAAGCCCAGATTCAACTCTTGCCAGCTTGGTTACCTCATCACCGTCACTCACAACCCGCTAGCAAATT
Organism: Alexandromys fortis; assembly: GCF_014885135.2. Lineage (NCBI taxonomy): Eukaryota > Metazoa > Chordata > Mammalia > Rodentia > Cricetidae > Alexandromys > Alexandromys fortis. Next base: position 7,253,500 of record NW_026067919.1, read on the forward strand.
TCGGCTGTTGGAGAAGTATACAAGAAGAGCCAAATAGAGTCATATGTGCATGTCACTGGAAAGAATTCCAACCTGGAAGAGCGCTCGTGGGAATCCGAAGTGTCAATCACAGATAGAGACTGTGCCCATGGTCTAGAGGGGCTTTGTTCAGAAAGAAACTGCTTCCCAGCTTAAGACCGCAATGGGCCAGAGCATCTTCTTCATGGGAAAAGAAGTATGACATTGAGCCTTCTGCCACCAACAGCAACTGAAAGTCTAAAGTTAGCCCCCGATTTGATTTTCCGTTCCTTCCTTCTAGAACTCTGCATAAAAAAAGAAGCTTCCATAGACTTGCCCAAACCACCTACCTATGAGAGTGGTTTTTTGTGGAATTTAGGGAGTCCAAACAGAAAATCTGTGGATCTTCTTGGGAATATACCCAAGATATGCCCTATTATACAACAAAAGTATATGCTCTACTATGTTCATAGCAGCATTGTTTGTAATAGCCAGAACCTGGAAACAACCTAGATGACCTTCAATGGAAGAATGGATGAAGAAAGTATGGAATATATACATATTAGAGTACTACTCAGCAGTAAAAAGGAATGACTTCTTGAATTTTGCATGCAAATGGACAAGAAATAGAAAACAATATCCTGAGTGAGGTAAGCCAGACCCAAAATGAGGAACATGGGATGTACTCACTCATAGTTGGTTTCTAGCCATAAATAAAGGACATTGAGCCTATAATTCGTGATCCTAGAGAAGCTAAATAAGAAGGTGAACCCAAAGAAAAGCATATAGGCATCCTCCTGAATATTAACCTTCATCAGGCAATGAAAGGAGACAGAGACAGAGACCCACATTGGAGCACCGGACTGAAATCTCAAGGTCCAAATCAGGAGCAGAAGGAGAGAGAGCACGAGCAAGGAACTCAGGACCGCGAGGGGTGCACCCACACCCTGAGACAATGGGGATGTTGTATCGGGAACTCACCAAGGCCAGCTGTACTGGGTCTGAAAAAGCATGGGATAAAACCAGACTCGCTGAATATAGCGGACAATGAGGACTAAAGAGAACTCAAGAACAATGGCACTGGGTTTTGATCCTACTGCACGTACTGGCTTTGTGGGAGCCTAGGCAGTTTGGATGCTCACCTTACTAGACCTGGATGGAGGTGGTCCTTGGACTTCCCACAGGTCAGGGAACCCTGATTGCTCTTTGGGCTGACGAGGAAGGGGGACTTGATTGGGGTAGGGGGAGAAAAATGGGAGGCGGTGGCGGGGAGGAGGCAAAAATCTTTAATAAATAAATAAATAAATAAATAAATAAATAAATAAATAAGAAAAATCTGTGGATCCCCTTCTACAACATTTCCTGTAACAAGGTGCCCAAGCCCAGGATCGGCCGCCCACTAATTACTTCCTGTATTCCCTGCCTCCCTCATGAAATCAGTCATCAAAGAAATCTGAAGCCCACTCAAATCTGTTGATGTCTCTGCCTTTGAAGAGATTAGAGCTTAAGTCAGACACTAATGATGTAGCTATTACCAAACACACAAGCAGAATGCAAATGATTTGTGTTGGTGTTTATATGAGCCACCCCGCAGACCCCAGAGAGATTCAGTCTCCTGCTTGTGCATTTGATTAGCAAGGAAACATCAGGGGAGGCGCGCCTGTTCCGTTTTCAGAAGCAAATCCTCTCCTGAGCATAAGAACTAAAATGTCAGTTTTGAAAAATGGAAACGTGGGAGGAACAGCTGTAAGGTCCTCCGTGGTGCTTTGCAGATGGCTTTAGAAGGGGGCAGTCTTTATTGACATTCTAAAGTGATTCCGGGAAAGCCAGCCAGCACCCCCAACTTCCTTCAAATCCTCCTAATGAATCCCTAGACAGAAGAGAGCACAGCAATATGATATTCCCAAAGTAGTCTCCCGCCCAAAACATTGCCTATCTCTCTGGCTATAGAAGGAAATTAAAATATCCCCAAGTGCTATACACATGTTATTTTTCTGGCTTGCCTGAGAGGATTTATCCTCCTGGAGCAGGTGACTAGAGAAGGATTGGGAGTCTTCCAAGAAGCTACTTTCTCTGTCTAGCGCTTAGGTTTAAATGAGATGAACTGAAAAGAGATGAAGATTTTTCTGAACGAGTTTTTGCTAGAAAGCCCCTGAGCCCGTGGTGAGTGCAAGACCTTGTTAGGAAAGTGTGGTATAACGGAGCACTCTGAACAACCCCTGACACATGCTTGTCACAAGCACTTGGTTCTTCTCCAACTTCTTTCCATATAGTTTATTTTGTACTTCTTTTAATATTTAAGGAACATTTGTGTTATTGAACCACAGTCTCATTCTACAACAGATGCAGGCCGTTAGCACTAGGTTTAAATATTGAAAAGATATTTTAAAGTTGTACAAATTGGATCAGTGAGATATCTCAGAGAGTTGAAATACTTGCTGCCAAAACTGAAACTCCGAGTTCTAGCCCAGAACCCACATCGGAGAGAACTGACTCCCAAAAGATGCCATCTGATCTCCCCTGCGTGCATGACTGGTAGGAATATAAAATGGCGCAGTTACTTGAAAAGCACCAAGAATTATTTCAAAAAGTTAAAAGTTGAGTAATCTATCATGTGATCAAGGAGCCTCACCTCTGAGCATTTATCCAACAGAACCAAAATCAAGATCTGCAGGAGGTATTTCAGTCTTTGTTACCTTTCCCATTTGATTCACAATGATTATCTAAGTGTCCACTGATGGATAATTGGATAAAAAAAAGTGTGGTGTGGTGTGATTCAATACAGCCTTAAGAAAGAAGCAAAGTGTATAATGTCATCTGTGGAAGAATCTCAAGGGCATTGTGCTGTGTGAAATGAGTTGACCACACAAGAAAAATCCTGTATGCTTTTCTGTATGAGAGACTTGGGAAACAGCCAAATTCATAGATGTGTAACATAGAATAACTGTATCCAGGGGCTGGAGTAGGGCCATTGGGAGCAATTGCTCAAATGCGTAATTTTTCTCTCATACAAAATGAGAAAAGACCTGGAGGTCTACTTCACACTGCGTACATATTGTAGTTATTCATACAACATTGTGTGCTTAAAGTTCTAAGAGTGGAAGCTAGGCACCATTGTGTGTGTCCATAAACCCATCCTATTGTCTTGAAGCAGAGACATAATGAATTTGAAGATGGCCACTTTGGGATACATGAAGAGACCTTGTCTCAAAAAAATTGAGACAGTACATTTCTTAATATATTTCTTACCACATTTTCAAAGGCTGCAGAAACACTGCTGTTTTTTGCTGGTTCTAGTTGGCATGCATGCTGTGGGACAATGGTCTGTACCCTGTCACTTATATTTTAAATAAATCCTGATTGGCCAGTAGTCAGGCAGGAAGTACAGGCAGTGTGACCAGACAGGAAGTAGAGGCAGAGCAACGAGAATTCTGGGAAGACGAAGTGCAATCCGCAGTCATGACCCAGTCACAAAAGAAGCAAGATGTGACTGCCTTGTCGAATAAGGTACCAAGCCACGTGGCTAATATAGACAAGAACAATGGGCTAATATAAGTTATAAGAGTTAATAAGAAGCCTGAGCTAATGGGCCAATAAGCTTATAACTAATGTAGACCTCTGTGTGATTTTATTGGGACTTAATGGCTGATGGCTATAGGATCTGGGGGACAGAAACCTATGTCAACACATCCAATGGGAAGCACAGTCTTCTACCCTTCACTAGAAACCAGGCTTAATAATATGAACAGCATTCAAAATGAAATTGTTATACCAGTCCTATTCAACCAAAATCATGGTCTTAGTCACACTTAGAATCTAAGTCATTTGCAATCGGGTAAAATGCTCTTTAGCTCTCACAGTACCCAGTGACTAGTATTACTCTCTGGGTTTGCCAATGGTGTCTGGAAGGTCACAGGGCACCATTTGGCATACTTTCTTCAGCTTCTCTCACTACTCCCTCACTGATCAAGTATTAAATAATACAGCTGGTTTCTGTTTTTTAATTTATTAGTTGAATATACCATGAGACCTCTCTGGCTTTATACCAAACTAATATAAATTATTTTTTTTTATTTTTGTTGTTGGCTTTCTGAGACAGGATTTCTCTGTAGTTTTGAAACCTGTCCTGGAACTAGCTCTTGTACACCAGGCTGTCCTCAAACTCACGGAGATACATCTGCCTCCAGAGCGCTGGGATTAAAGGCATGAGCCACCACCACCTGGCTTATTTTTTATTAAGTAATTAATTTTTCCTACATTGCTCACAGTTTCCCCTTCCTCCTCTCCTCCCAGCTCCTCCTTTAGACTCCCCACAGCCTCCCCTCTATCCAATCCACTCCTCCTCCTTTCTGTTCAAAAAAGAGTAGCCTCCCATGCATACCACCCATGGCATATTAAATTTCAGTAAGACTAGACACCTCCTCTACTATTAAGGTTGGACACTGGACTAGGCAACTCAGAAGGAGGAAGGGTCGCAAGAGCAGGTAACAGAGTCAGAGACAGATTCTGATTCCACTGTTAGGAACCACCATTATAAGACCAACCTACACAACTGTAACATATGTGCAGTTGCCTAGGTCAGTCACATGCAAGTTCCCTGATTGGCGGTTTAGTTTCTGTGAGCTCCAATAAGCCTAAATTAGTTAATTCTTTGGTTTTCTTGTAGTGTAATTGGCTTCTCTGGGTCTCATAGTCCTTTCTGCTCATCTTCCATGAGATTCCCCAAAGTGCCCCTAAAGTTTGGCTGTGGGTCTCTGCATCTGTTTCGATCAATTTCTGGGTGAAGCCTCTGATGACAATTGGGCTAGTCCACAATCTATGAGTATAGCAAAATATCTATTGGAATAATTTTATTGATACTTTTTTGCCAATCATGTTTGGTTCTATCCTAGGTCTCTGGGTTGTCCAGCCTCTGGGTTCTAGCCCTCCAGGCAGTGTGAGGGGTGGGCTCCCTCACATGGTATAGGTCTCAAGCTGGACCAGTTATTGCTTGGCCACTCCCCCAAAGTTTCTGTGCCACCTTTACTTCAGCATATTTTATAGGCAGGGCAAATGATAGGTCAAATGTTATGTGGCTGGGTTGGGGCCCCAATTTCTCCACTAAAATTCTTCCCTGGTAACAGGATATGGCTGGTTCAGTCTCCTTATCTCTGATTGCTAGGAGTCTTAGGGATCACCCGCATAGATTGTTGGAAGTTTCCACTGCACTAAGTTTCTACAACAGCCCTGAGATGCACTTTATTTTAGCTGCCTTTCCAAGTAGTCTCTACCTCCATCCTCCCCGAACCTGATCCCCCAACTGTTCCTATGCTCATCACCCCAACCAGACACCTTCCTCACTGTTCACCTATGATATCTATTCTATATCTACTTTACAGTGAGATTTATGTGTACTCTCTTGAGTCTTCCTTGTTACCTAGCTTATTTGGGTCTGTGGATTGTAGCATAGTTATCCTATACTTTACAGCAAATATCAACTTATAAATGAGTACATACCATGTTTGTCTTTCTGGCTCTGGGTTACCTCACTCAGGATAATCTTTTCTTATTCCATCCATTTCCCTGCAAATTAAAAGGTGTTATTATTTTTAATAACTAAATAATACTCCATTATGTAAATGTACTACATTTTCTTTATTTATTCTTCAGTTGAAGGCAATCTAGGTTATTTGCAGGTTCTGGATATTAAAGATAGAGCTGCTATGAACATAGTTGAGCAAGTGTTTTTGTAGTTTCGTAGAGTGTTCTTTGGGTATATGCCAAGAAGTGGTATAGTTGGGTCTTGAGATAGGTCAATTCCCAGTTTTCTGAGAAACCCCCATATTGATTTCCAAGGTAGTTCTACAAGTATGCACTCCCATCAGCAATGCAAGAGTGTTCCCCTTGTTTCACTCTCCACCACAAAAAGTCACTTGTGTTATTGATCTTAATCATTATGACTGGTGAAAGATGGAATCTCAGCGTATTTCTTTGTATATATACCAATTGTGGTCTTCTAGAATAAAGGAAGGAGAGGATGAATTGGAAATTGACAGAAGGGCTTTATAGTGTGTAGTGCATACGGATTGGAGAAACTCTACTTTCCCCTAGAACTTATAACACACTCATAAACACTCTTTGACATGTCTATTTCAAAGTTGATAAGTCTTGAGATTACATGGCAGATATTCAACCATTCTTTCAGTGCTGAACATTCTTTCCTTATATGGCTCATTGTTATAGTTATTAAAATAATGAGCTAACATGAGATTACATATATATATGTGTGT
>NW_026067919.1:7259846-7261917 GCF_014885135.2 Alexandromys fortis
ATATGATAAGCTTTCCTGGAAACATTCTTCAGAGGGAAATTGTTATGTGGAAACACATGTTAAAAATGTTTTTCCAGAAAAGTTAGCAATTTGCAGGAGTATCAGGTACTTAGGAGAATAAGAATCTCATCTTACCCTTGTCAACACTGAGCATTGTATTCTAGTGCTTTGAAAGCTGAGAGGTGAAAATAGTTTGTGGCTTTATTGTGTATTTTTACTATTCAGCCACACACATTTTTTAGATTGATTTTTCTATATTTCTATTCACTGTGGTGGGTAACTTTCTGTAATGACATTCTTATATGTTAAGGATAACAAGCCTCTGTCATAGTTTCAACCAGAAAAAAATATCCATCAGTTTTTAATTGGCAATTCTTTTCTCAGTGGTATCTAATGCATAGAAAGTACTTAGTTTTTGGTTATTGCTTTCTTATTCAATTATGCTTGTTTCTAAGTTTGTTCTTACAATGATTCTTTTCTAAGTTTGCAGAGGTCATGGAGGGTTGCTGCTTACAGGATGGCTCACATGACTTGCTCACCCTGCTTCCTTATAGAACCCAAGACAACCAGTCTAGGGATGGCAACACCCCCCATGGGCTGAGCTCTCCCACATCAATCACTTATTAAGAAAATGCTTCTCAGGCTTACCTACAACCCATCTTATAGAGGCATTTTCTCAATTACAGCTCCCTACTCTCTCCTGACTCTAGCATGTGTCAAGTTGGCATAAAACTAGTGAAGTTAGCTGACCCCTTGTCAATGTGACAAAAAAAACACATCACTATTAAGCCTGCCACCTTTCCTTCCTGTTCATTACAAAGATTGTATGTTAATAAAGACATCACAATATAAAACAGTCTACAAACTTAAAAATTACCACAGCCTTATAATTCCAAATACTTAGGCCGTTTCTTTAAAAAAAAAAGTATTCAGTTTCCTTTAAAATCCAAATTCTCTGTAAAACCCCAAAATTTCTCTCTCTCTCTCTCTCTCTCTCTCTCTCTCTCTCTCTCTCTCTCTCTCTCTCTCTCTTACTTTAAAGTCTCTCCACTGTGGACTCATAAAATCAAAAATAAAGTACTTTCTTACTTTTCAAGGGAAGAATCAAGGCACAGTCACAATTTGTACAAAACCAAACCAAACTCTAGAAGTATAAATAACAGAATGCCCAACATTTGGGATTCACTCATGGACTTCTGGAGCCATGATCACTTCTTCTGCTTTGTCCTCTAGCAGCACACAGCTTGTCTTCTAGGCTCTGGCTACCTCCACTCCACCGCTGCTGCTGTTCTTGCTGGTCATCCCGTGGTACTAATATCTCCAAAACGCTGGGGTCTTCTGCTGCAATTGGGCTGCACTATCACCAGCAGCCTCTCCTGTGCTCTCTTTATGCTGCCAAGGCTCAGCTTCTCTGCATGACCCCTTCAATACTGGGCCTTCAACTGGGCCTTCAACTGGGCCTTCAACTGTCACTGAGGCTGTATCTTCACCCATGGCCTCCCCTGGCCTCACACACAGTGCCAAGTGTAAGTTGCTCTCCATGACCCCTACCTGCCTTCAAAACCAGTATCACCTAGGGGACTCTTAGATTACCCAGTTTCGCTGTCAACAGGAGGCATAACTTTGATCACCTCTGGAGCATGACTTCTGTATGCCGACTCTTGGGAAACACTTCCCTTAAGATGATGTCCTTCAGTGGAAGAATGGATGAAGAAAGTGTGGAATATATACACATTAGAGTACTACGCTCCAGTAAAAAACAATGACTTCTTGAATTTTGCATGCAAATGGATGGAAATAGAAAACACTATCCTGAGTGAGGTAACCCAGACCCAAAAAGATGAACATGGGATGTACTCACTCATAATTGGTTTCTAGCCATAAATAAAAAGGTCACAGAGTTTATAATTGGTAATCCTAAAGAAGCTAAATAAGAAGATGAACCCAAAGAAAAACATATAGTTAACCTCCTGGCTATGGGAAGTAGACAAAATTGCCGGGGAAAAAATTGGGATCTTGGGGGTGGGGTGGGATGGGGAGGGAAAAGTGAGAAGGGGAGGATGGGGGCAAC
>NW_026067919.1:7262308-7286700 GCF_014885135.2 Alexandromys fortis
TCTGAACATGGTGAACAATGAGGGCTAATGAGAAGCCAAGGACAATGGCACGGGGTTTTGATCCTACTTCATGTTCTGGCTTTGTGGGAGCCTAGCCAGTTTGGATGTTCACCTTCCTAGACGGAGGCCGGAGGACCTTGGACTTTCCACAGCAGGTAACCCTGACTGCTCTTTGGACTGGAGAGGGAGAGGAGTGGGGGGAGGGGGAGAAGGGTGGGAGGAGGGGGAGGGAAATGGGAGGCTGGGGGGGGGGGGAAACTTTTTTTTTCTTTTTCTCAATAAAAAATTTAAAAAAAAAAAGAAAATACAGATAAAAAAAAAAAGATTTCATCTCAGGAATGTAAGCATCCAAACTGGCTAGGCTCCCTCAAAGCCAGTACATGCAGTAGGCTCAAAACTCAGTGCCATTGTCCTGGGCTTCTCAGCAGCCCTCAATGTCCGCCATATTCAGTGAGTCCAGTTTTATCCCATGCATTTTCAGTCCCAGTCCAGCTGGCCTTGGTGATCTCCTAATAGATCAGCCCCACCGTCTCAGTGGGGGGAGGGGGAGGGAAAAGGAAGACAGGGAGGAGGCAGAAATTTTTAATTAAAAAATTTAATAAAAAAAAAGAAAAAATGAAAAAAAAAAGATTTCATCTCAGTAATTCTAGTCTTTTCTTAATCAGGGAAAATTCTTCAGGTCTAACTGACCTGGCTCTACAGATTCTTCATATGAATGGCTCAATAGGGTTTCTGTTTCCCTCTAAAACTTTACAAGTTATGCCTTCATCGCCTTTACTGCTCTCAACATTCTAATCTTCAAAGATGAAATAGAACAGCCCACTGAGCTCTCAATACACAATGCTTCTAGCCCAAAGCTCCAAGGTCCTTTCACAGTCCTCCCCAAAACATGATCAGGTTTGTAACAGAAATACACTACTATCCTGGTACCAATTTCTGTCTTAACTGGGGTTACTATTGCTATGATAAAATACCATAACCAAAGCAAGTTGGAAAGGAAAGGGTTTATTTGGATTACATTTACATATTGTAGTTTATCATTGAAGGAAGACAGAACAGGAACTCAAATAGGGCAGGAATCTGAAAGCAGGAACTGATGCAGGGCCATGGAGAGATGCTACTTACTGGCTTGCTCATACAGCTTGTTCAGACTTCTTTCTTATTGAACCCAGGACCACCAGCCTACCCAAAACCTGGCCACATCCACAGTGTGTTGAGGCATCCCACACTAATTAATCATTAATTAATGAAATGCCCCTGTGGGCTTGCCTATATCCCATTTTATAGATGGGATATTTTCTCAATTGAGGCTCACTCTTCTCTGATGACTCTACCATGTGTCAAGTTGGCATAAAATTAGCCAGGAGAATGGGGTATTATTATATAATGTCTGTTCTTGCCTCGTTCCCTTTTTTTTTTTTTTTTGAAGGACTTTGAGATGGTGTAAACATCGTTTAATGAGTTATCTAGTAGGGATTTGGAAAACAGAAATTCTGAGGGTCATGTGGACTGTAGAGACCACATGTCAGAGAATAACAATATTAGAAACTGGGCTGGAGACAATTTGATTTTCAATTTGGGCAAAAAATGTGGCTATCTTCTGTCTTTATCCTAAGAATTTGATTGAGTTCAAATTGAAAAGTAATGGTCTAAATTATTTGATAGAGGAGACCTCAAGAAAGCCCAATATTGACTCTTGACAGGGTTGTTAGCAATTACTCTTATGTAGGTCTACAGTATAAAAGAGAAAGTCAGGCCAAAAGAAATACAGAAATACTATTTGAAGACAAAAAGAGCACTACGAAATTTAACGTTGAGCTAAAGTTTTGCTGAAAGAGATAAGTAAATTAAGGAGGGGCCTGGTCCACTTTGGAATAAATGTGAGATAGCATAATGTTTATGTTTAAGCTTCCAACTTTTAAAACCAGAAGTGCTAAGGAAATAACTATCCCTAAAGCAACAACTAACTAAAGCTACTGCAAATACTATTTAAGATGGCAAAATTCCATCCCTAGTAGCAAGACAAACTTGGCAGTGTTATATACTTGATTCTAGCTTGACTCGTTAGTAATATATGGGGACTCTTCCTCCATGGTTAAAGAGACTTTCTGTTGATGGTGGGAGAGCTTCTTGTTGGTTCCTGGATGCCCGGCTTGCTTAGACCCAAAATAATCAGACAGAAACTGTATTATTTAAATCATTGCTTGGCCTATTAGCACTAACTTCTTATCAGCTAGCTCTTACATTTTAATTTAACCCATCTCCATTAATCTGTGTAATGTCACGTGACATTGGCTTACAGACAAAGTTTCAGCATGCCTGACTCTGGCAGTGGCTCCATGGTGTCTCTCTCTCCACCTTCCTTCTCCCATCACTCAGTCCAGTTTTCCCTGCCTACCTGAGTTCTGCCATATCAATAAGCCAAGGCAGTTTCTTTATTAATTAACTAATAAAAGCAACACATAGGCAGAAGGACCTCCCACACCAACTTTGGAGACCAGATATATGACAAGGAGTCCCTGCATGTATGTTCAGAGAGGTCATTATGTGAAGCTATAAAAGTGAAGCCTTGATTATGATGGAAACCCCAAAATATTAAAGATAAGAGAGGCTTGGGATATATGCCAAGGGAGGGCAGAACACAGGGATTAGAATCAAACCAAGAAAAAGAAGTATGTTGCTGGCCACAAAGATGAAAGGTAAAAGTCATCTAAGCTCTTTGACATCACACATTGAGCTATAGGGTTTGAATTTTGTCCTGTTGGACATAATTTTTACCAACTTTTTTACCCTTTTATCCATTTTGAAATGGTAATGTATATTCTGTGTCATTTTATAAGTATATAATTTGATTTTTTTTATTTTGCATGGCTTATAGTTAAGAGATTGACTCAAGTCTCACAAATGACTTTGGAATTTGGCATTTTAAGCACTATTGAGTCTATACAAAAAGATCTGGGGCCTAAATTTCTACTAAATACATTTTTAATTATGATATGGCCAGGAACCTATAGTGACCAGGGAGTGGAATATGGTAGTTTGAATGAGAATGAAACCCATAGGCTCATATGTTTGAATACTTAGTACCCAGTTGGCAGAACTATTTGGGAAGGATTATGAGGTATGGTTTTGGAGGAGGTCATTAGAGGCAGGTTTTGAGGTTTCAAAAGACTGGTATCATTCAGTGTACCTTCTCTCTGCTCCTGCTTGCTTAAGATGTGGCCTCTCATCTTTTCCTGCTGCCATACCTATATTCCACTATCATGGACTCAAACCCTCTAAAATTGCAAGTCTAATTAAATGGTTTTTTTGTAGGTCACATTGGTCATGCTGCTTTGTCACATCATTAGGAAAAGTAGCTAAGAGCCCATCAACAGCTTGAATTTCTTATTCTTAGTCTAAAGTGCAGTGACCAACAGTTGTCACCTGGATTTTCACTAGTTTCCACTGCTCAAAAGAAGACATGTTGAGCACAACTACACCGTCCTTATATCCTCCTGATCTGAAAATGTCCACATGAATTACTTATATTCAAGTTATATACACTTGATTTCAAGTTCAGCTCTCACACTGATAACTGATATGAACTTTTCATGACCTTTAGAGACCTGACTATTCAAATTTCCATGTATATTAAAATAAGGAACTCACATAAATTTAAGTCAACATACTGTGTCATTCAAGGTTTGCTCCAATTTTTCATGCTATTTGCGTGAACACTCCGATTAGTAATGAACTGTATTTATGTATCATCATTTCAGTGGTTTTTTGAAAACCACGCTAATAGTGATAAAATTATCACATTTTAGTGGAAGTTAAGGAAAACTGAGCTCCAAGAATCCTTAAAAATATAATTTTTACTTCTTTAGGTATAGGTTAGTACTGAAGATGAGTAATTTGAGGGAGTTAGTAAAATATTTATCCATTAAGATAATATTTGAGTACCTATTGTATATACTGTAGATGCATAATTGATATTATTAGCAGATAAATGCAGGACTCCTTGCCATCATAAAGCCTTACTGAGAGGAGGAGACATAAATAAAACCACAGACACACCAATAACTGCACTTAATAACCATTTAGAAGGCAGTGACTGGTTTGACTAATGCAGCAAAAGAAGCAAATAAAGAGAGAGCAATGGAAAACTGTGGGTTGTAACTGCAAATAGACACAATCTCAAGATAAAGGTTAAAACAGAGTAAGACCTAGGAGATGCTGAAGTCAGCTGTAGTAGTACCTTAAGAGGATATCTGATGAAAATGTTTGCAAAATTACAGATTCTGTGGCAACAGGGCAAAGGGAGTGGTGTGGACACTAGAAGGAGAGATGACAGATAACTAGACAACAAAGAATCATTGTAGACAGAGACTGCTTGTTCATTTCCCAGTTGCTCAGACCCAAATTATCACACAGAAACCATATTAACTACACCACTGCTTGGCCAATGACTCAGGCATATTCCTAGCTAACTCTTACCTCTTAAATCCACCCATTTTCATCAATCTGTGTATTGTCACGAGGCTGTGGTTCACCGGTAAATGTTCCAGCAGCATCTTTCTCCTTCAGCAGCTACATGGCGTCTCTCAGACTCTACCTAATCTCTCTATCTCTGTTCAGATTTTCTGCCTAGCTTTATAGAATAATAGAAATAATCTATCTTAAGATAAATTAAGATAGATTATTTCTTAGAAGCCATATCAAGGTGATGAGTTAAAAAGTGGATTGGAGGTAGACAAGACTAAGTGAGGATAGTTTTAGTAGTCCAGGGAAGCAAGGATGGTAAACTCAGAATTTCAAAAACAGAACCAGTGACTAGTTGGATCAGGAGTGTACTTTAAAGTTTGGGTCAATGAGATTTCCTGATGTTTTGATATAGATGTGAGCTAAAGATGAGAGTCAAGATAACCTCAATGAATGTAAAGGGAGACATAAGATGGAAGGATTACTCTATCTCAGACAGGAGAGGGATGGTAATGAGGAAATTGTGAGGGAGAAGACAAAGATCAGAAAATCTGTGTCCGGACATCTAGGTGGAATCATCAAGTAATAAATTGAATGTACTGGTCTGAAATTTAAAACAGGTCTGAATTGGGAATAGAAATTTGAAACTGTCAGTACATGGAAGGCTTTTAAAGCCATAGACATAAAGTATCATTTTGTGAACCTCCCCAGAAAACTTTAAAAAAATGAGAATTTTTCAATTTTCCAATCACCTGACCCAAGCCCCTTCAAATACATCCTACCTGGATGTTCTGCTGGTTTACATTTTCTCTGGGTCTTGGCACTGGAGCTTAGATCAGGTGCACCTGCTGGCACTGACTATTTGGCAGGTGCACATCACTAGCTATCAGGAAGTCATGGAGATGGCAGATTTGGCTCTGAGCATCTGAAGCAATTATATACACCCCAGTCTTGGCATATTCTCCAGAACAAAGGCAAGGGGGCCTGCCAGGCTCCCACCTTGACAGTGAGAATACATACCGTGACTTGCCTAATGAGGATGCTGCAGTCCAAAACCAGTCTGTCTTATCCGTTTATGGCCAAAAGGAAAAACAATACTGGAAGCCTATAGAGTACCTTCAAATATGTTAGCTATAAAAGTCAAATGTCCCACCAATAATTAAATACTGATTACTAAATACTGAGTATTTTCAAATAATAACAACAACAACATCTGGGTACCAGGGGAAACAGCAGAGGAAAGCAGAGATGATTTAAGAATTCAAAAGGATTGGAGAGGATCCATGGTCTGAAAAGCATTAAAATAATTTTTGGCTTCATCTAGCCAGGATTTTTGGATTTAATGAACTCAAGTTCATGCTAGGGAAAGAGAGGAAACTAAAAGCAAGCACAAATGAGGTTCAAAGTCACACTGGAATGGGTGTCAATGAAACCAGCAGCCAACACTGAAAGTAATGTGCAGACCTGGACTTGCTTTAGCCTGATGTCTATTGGACCTGGTTTAAGATGTTGTCTGGCAAGGGACCCCTACTCAACCTTTCCCAACAGTACATAAAAGTGCCTATGAACAGCCTCAGAACATAAAAATGCAAAATAAAGCCACCAAGAATAAATTTTAAAGCTACCCAATTGCTAGAAGAGGAGAATGACAGGCATAAAACTGAGGAGACTGGTCTCAAAGGTTCACCTGCTCTGTTTGGAGACAGGTACAATGGCCTCTCTTATACACCACGGGTCTCCCAGACCTTGGAGGGTAAGAGTGCTATCACTAGAAAATAGGGAAGCTTTCTGACTGCAAGGTATCTGCATTTTGATGCAGCAGGAATGCTGTTCCCTCTCTTTATATCCACCACCCATCAAAACTGAAGAAAACAGACCTGCAGGCTTTCGGTTCAGCTGCCCAGAGTCCTGAGTGGACACATGAAAGACTATCTCTAGTGCCCCAGTTCTGCTCATTTTCCCTTCCTCTTTGCTTTATTTTACTTCTAGTCTAGCTCCTGCCAGACTCTACTGTATTAGCTGCTTGTTTTCCTTTCCTCCTTCCTTTTGATTTCCAGTTAGCACACGATAATTATACCTATTCATAGAAAAGTATGGTATTTTGATACATGCATATGATGTGGAATGATCCAATCAGTGCAATTAGCATATCTATCACCTCATACACTCATCAAACCTTTGTGATAAAAACATTCAAAACCCTGTCTTCTAGCTATTTTGACATATATAGTAAATTATTGTCAACCCCAGTCACCCTCCTGTATTACGGAAAACTAGAACTTAATATTCCTATCTAATTACATTTTTGTATCTCCTTCCCATACCTTTTCCTAATGAGAGAGTCATCAGAAATTCAGGACACATGATACTGAGTTTTAAAATGGCATCACTAATAAGAACAGTCTCTAAGGGGGTTGATGTTTAGGGCCCAGCCTCTAGGTCAGTAATTCTAAAACTGAGTGTCATGACCCATCGACCCAAGGGTCACATATCATATATCTTGTATATCAAGTATTTATGTTATGATTCATACAGTAACAGTTATTAAAGTTATACAAATTACAGTTATGAAATAGCAACAAAAATAATCTTATGGTTGGGGGTCACCACACTGTGAGGAACTGTATTAAAGGGTCATAGCATCAGGAAGATTGAGAACTACTGCTGTAGGCCTTAGGAGCTGAGAACTCTTCCTAGGCTAAAGCAGATTACAGCAGGAGATGCACAGCAAGAAATCAGTCTGATTGCGGCAATGGAGACACCTGGTCAAGTAAAACTAATAGCAAGGCTATAATGAGAGTCAACAGATTGAATAGAGTGATAATCCTCTTCAAGTCAGAGCCTATGGGCAAGAAAGAGATGTGAGGATAAAGGACATGGAGGTTGGGACAAAGCCAGACCTTCAGTGTTTCTCTACTGTTAAATGATAAATCATAGACTCCCTAACCTGCCACACAGAGCCCTGTAAGATTTGGTTCTGCCTGTCAGTCCTAAGGACCCCTATGGACCCATGATTTATTACATTGAACCTGATTCATCCCCCAACTAGCTTCTACCCAAAGCACTCAATGACCCCCTCTTCACGGAGAGTGAAAGGAGATGTATATCACCCTGCCCTTTAGGACCCAGTTGTATTTTCATTCCTGCTGCCTGGCCCCTACCTTCTCCTGAATACTCAGTGCCTCTCACGGAGCCAGCTAAAAAGAAGACAGAAAATGTGGACTGAAGGATGCAGGGAGCTGTGTGTGAACTCAGAAAACAAGTCAGTGTGATCAATGTGGCCAGGAAGTGGGGCTAGGGAATTTATTGTCACAAAGAATTGAAGGGACCTTGAGGACTGGGACTTGAACTTGGCTTGTTTCTTTGATCTCAGCCTCTAAATCTATGTAACATTCCTGGAAATTTCCATCTTCTCTATCTTCAAGGTAGGCGAATGGCAGGTGCCACAGGCTGTCACTGAGGAATGTTTATGAAAAGAACCCAGGGCCTGAAGTGTGTGACACTTGGGTGTCATTTTTTAATTCTAGGAGACAATACCTATGAAAAATACTTTCTGATTTTATTGCCTGTGTATAAATAAATAAGTATGAGGCAATTTGATTTATTGGGAGAACCATAGCCTTGATTAGATGATTTGGCTTCAAACTCTAGCTCTACTACTTAGTGAGGAAGTGTAGGGAAAGGCTGTAAAATTGAGACCTCATCCTATAACCCACTAAGTAGCAAGAATCATTGAAAAATCAATGGACTATACCTCATTCTCATTTGAGAACGTATTTTGTATTCAGTGACTATATACCCCCTTTCCTGCACCAGGAAGCATCCCCTACTCTCCTGTATCATATTTTTACTAAACAGACACACACAGACATTCAAACAGACAGACAAATAAACAGACAGAAATAAAGATGGATGAATGGAGATACAGAATAAAAAAGTAAAAATAGTGAAGCTGGGTCAGGCATGAGTGCACACCTTCAGCTCCAGCACTCAGAAAACAGAGGCAGGAAGATCTCTGTGGGTTCCATACCAAACGGGTCAACATAGCAGATTTCATGTCAACCAGTGCCACATAGAGAGGCCCTATCTGAAAAAAAAAATAATGAAGAATGAAAAAAGAGGATTAGGTGGTGAAGGGATGTAAAAGGAGGGAGAGAGGAAGAAAACGAGATGAGGGAGAGACATGCAGATGACGTGGAGAGTGGGGCAAGGATTCACTTCTTTAAGACCCCTTGAAGGACCTACATTGACTATAAACTAGGAGTAATGACAACCACTTCCTCATTAACAAAACTTTTTGTCCCTTAATCCTTAACCTAAAATTTGAAAAGCTCTGAGAGAAATATAAACAGAATCTGGATATGAGTTTAAGTACCAGGGATCTCAGGGAACCAAGAATATAGCAAAAAAGTACATTGCAAGTGCACAGTTGACAATAGAGCAGCAGGTCCTGAAAGGTGGAGTATATACAAATGTGGGCAGGCCTCATCCTGTCAGAGTGATATCATGTAACAGAGCTCTCCATGCTGAACAAGGCAACATTCAGGGATTCCCCATTAAGTAGCAGGGTCAGGACAAGGACCAGAAGATCAATCAGTCATGTACCTGTCTTGGGCCTGGTTCTGAAAGCAACATAAGCAAGCCTATTCATCTTTTCTAGCTTAGTCAACCTGTGGTCACTCTGCTCTTTCCATCCACTTTGTTCCTACCAAATACACCATGGCTCCTTTTTTTATTAGAATGCTGTCTGTCTTCTGGGAAGTGGTCTTTCAGTTTACTGAAAAGAGCACCAATGCCTTAAAGCCAGCCTTACCCTCAGAGGGCCTGCTCTCATGAAGCTAGTTACTAAGTGACTTCTGGATGCTGGATGATCATTCCCAGTTGGCATTGGAGGATATATGTACATCTGACCCTTTGTACAGAGATGAATATGGAAGCGATGTTTTGGCAAGATTCTAACTTAGGAGGGAAGGGAATGACAAACAGATGTCCAGTGTCAAACAAAGTATAAACTGGAGCACTTTCGAGTCTACCCAGATCTTCCCCAAGACACTAAAACAACCAAGCATATAGTCATCTTATTCCTTCCCATTCTCAGAGCAGAAGTGGAATCTTCTTGGACTTGAAAGGATCAATCGAGTCTTGGATGAGCCTTGAGGAAAGTGAGTGCCTAACAAGTAGGGAATGCACCCTAGAGTTAGTGCACTCCCCTCAATCCAGCCACACTGGGGGCTCACTCCTCTCTCATAGCCTTGATCAGACAAGTTCCCCACCTCAAATGTTTTCCCAGTAACTTCCTCTCCACATGAGGGACTCCTGGTAGCCCTTCGATTCCAGCTGTTTAGTAAGCTCCAGACCAGGTTGCTGTCATTGTTCTTAGACAACCCTTCTTTCCCTCAATAGTCCTTATGATAGTCATTTATTGGCATCCTTGAACAACTCTCTGCTCTAGTCCAGAAGATCCATAAACAGAGGCAGTACTGTTTCTGACAAGAGGAGCACATTAGCTGTATAATACTGTCATCTTTCTTATATATCATTCTGATTTCTGTTTTCCACAGCCAAACCTGATCACCAAATAAAAGCTGGAAAATTTCAGATCAAAGAAATTCATGAGTTATAAATTGTATGGCACTCTAATCAGGTGTAACCTACATCACCCTGCTTCATCCTTCTAGGAAACACTAATCATCCCTTTATCCAAGGTATCCAATTGAAGTTGGTAATCTTCATATTTGGTAATCTTCACATATGAAGTTGTATTTCATATGTGAAGAAACAAAGTCTCAGACATATGAATGAAGCTCCTCTAGGAGGCCATGATGTCATGAGTAGTAAATGAACTCTTGGACAATTTTTCACATGATTTTAGCAGGAGGAAAAAGTTCTAGCAGTAAATATAGCATGCTCGATTTGACTAGAATCTTATTTGCTCTCATTGAATGAACAACTTTAGTCTTAGGCTTCCCAGGGCCTTTTTTCTGCTACTTGTAAAGTGGAAAAAGGTAGACTAAGCTTCCAGAGTCTACTGGAATCCTCTTCAGGAAACAACAATGTACTTGCCAAGCTATCTCTTCTATTTTGTTCCTAAACCACTTCTCCTGATGATCAATATTTAAGATACCATGGAAGGAATGGAAAAAATTAGTATCACTTCTTGAAGGGAGAGGAGTCTCTTCATCAGCTTCTTGTGGCCAGGGGCACATTCTTCTTGTACAGCCTTTACTTCACAACCGTGCCCTTGACTTGTTCTCTGCCACTCCTTCTCGCCATATCTTGGACATGTGGAGCATTGCCACCTAGAAACTCAGGTTCATTGTTTCAAATGCTGATGAATGTGCAAAGAAGTATTGATCATTGTTTCAGCATCACCAGGATTCAAGTTTCACTCATCATCTTTCTAAGTAGGCAACATATTCAGATCTAAATTTGTTCCTCTTCACAGTCTACATATCTTTTAGGAGCCTATTGGTGATCGCAAGCACCAAATCTAGAAACATTGCCTAGAAGTTACCAATGATCCTTCTCTTCTTGATATTCTCTGTACAGAACTGGTCTAAAGCCTCCTAATTTCCTATAACAGTGTTCCTGGAAGAGATTAATTTTCTTTCCAGTCATTCTCAATCATACTGTAGCTAGCTTGTTGCCAGCATCCCTGCTTCCACCATTTCCACTCCAATCCATATTAGCTGTCCTGTGTCCTGTCTACATTGCCTGATATCACTTGAAGTCAAGATTTGTTCACTGATATAGATGAAAGATGGTGAGAGAAGAATGACTTAGGATCTAAGTTCCTCATCGGTCATGTATTGGTGGGACGTCCTTAAATGTGCTGGGAACATAAAGGAACAAATGTGGAAAACATTATTATCCCCAGCGACGTCATGCTTCATGAAAATATAATGTGTTTAGCATTCAGAACTTCATTTAACTCGCCTCTGGGGCAAACTGCATTCTCCGGTCCACACCCAGTGGTTCTGACTGGGCTGTGTCAGGAACTGTTCACCCACACCATGCTGCTTCTAGCCTCTTCCAGACAATCTGCCTCCACCTGTGAAAACTTTCACCCTTCTTTCCCACTTACAAATCCAAAGATTCTTCAACACCTAACCCTTGCTCTGCCTTGCTTTCAGACATTTCAAACTTCTTTCAGGCCATCCCCAGCTTCCTAGTGCACGGATGATTCTTACAGCTAATTTAGCGCAAGCTTAGATCTCCTCAGTGGGTTTTTAATCACATGCCAACCCATTTACTAATTACTTCAAGAAGCCAATAAAGTGGTAGCACATTAAGTATAGGAAGTCTGCCTCACTTTCCTTTTTATCTTTCCCAGACTTGCACAGCTCTGAGCCTGTGGCATCAAGTCACCAATATGCAATAATTGGTTGTGGGTGATAAAGGACCAGGCAAGTTGCTCTGTTAGAAGCAAAGTGCGCAGACCCACAGCCTTCAAATCCCTGGAACAAACAGGAACAGCATCCCCTTGTCTCTGAAGGAGAATCTCCATGTTTAGCTTCACAGTTTCAGTTATAGGTCTCTGTCCCAGTGGCATCCTGTGGTGGCCTTCACCTGTGAGTGCCCTAACTTCACCATCCAAAACTTCCAATCATCTGTCTATGTGCCAGTGTCTGTTTAAAGTTCAAATTGACCTCAGAAGTATCTGCAGCTTTTCCACATTCCTAACACACATGGAGAACTCCCTCTTTTAGAGAGTATTTGAGCCGCGCTGTACTTAATTTTTTTTTAAACAGCCAAGGAAAGGCATCAAACCATATAGTATGATTGTACAGTGGCAATAAAAAGACAACAGAACTTCTAACACAGGGGAAGTTTGTAGTGAGAAGCCACGAGAATCTGTTAAGGGTTCTCAAGAATCTATTTAGGTATAAAGTATGGGTAAACACTCCTTGATACAGCACAGTTTAGATGCCCCTGTGGATCCGGCTGCTTTTGTCCAGTTGATCTGTCCAGGGTTTAAGAATAAGTGGCCTGCTCCAGTCCAACTACCAAAGAGAGCAAAGAAGAAAGAGAGAACAAGACCCTCTTCCTAGATTTTTAATTGTCAGGTCCACAGACAAGACCATACCCTAGGATTCATAATCCGCAAATGCCATTGGTTAAAGGGATCAAAATTTCACAAGAAAGTTTACTGTCAATAACTCTGTTCATTTGAACATTTTTCATGGTCCTGGACCCTGAGCCAGGTATGACCTCTTCTGTCTAAAATTATTCTATTATAGCCATATACTCTGGTTTGGAGGTACAGATTCCCTTTATTTCCTGAAAAAAAAAATGCCCCTTTTCTTTCTTTATTCATTGTCCTTTACTATAACTCAAACTCCATTACTGATTTACTAAAGCCTATCCCAGCTTCTATAAACATCCCCAGGCAGACAATGTGCCCAAATGTCACAGCTAGCCTTGCCGCCTCCTGAATGCACAGGGCACTCTGAAAGCCTGTGTGTTTTGAAGGATGCCGGTGTCAGAGAGACATCTGCTGGAGCTGGCCTCACACCACAACTGCCTGTCACAGCCATCCTGTCACCCTGCCACAGAGCAGGCACACAGAGCCCTCATGCAAGCCTGGCACTTTCCAGGTCAGTTATGCCTGTAGGTTTAGCTGGCACCACATCCTCAAAACAAAAAGAAAAAGAATTACAATTCACTGGGCCTCTCCCATTTGCCATAATCTCTGCTTGCTGCTTCTCATGTGTCATTGCAGGACTGTGTTATCACCCCAGGCACAGCTGGCAGGATTCTTGTCCAAACAGAGAGGGACGCATGAACTCGAATGCTGCTAACATCCTCTGTCAGTAGAACTGACTTCTCTAGTTCCAAGCGGGGTCTCTGTCATTTCCCTTCCAGGGCTTTTAACTGATGTCATTAATCTGACATTATCCATTATTAGATGTTTCTTTGCAAACACGTGAAAGCACTATTGTATGCTTAGGAAGGAAGAAAATTTTTGCAGCATTTGCTATGATCCTGGCATGTTTCATTTAGCACCCCACATGATCCTTTATGAAATGCAGATCAGTGCTTTGCTCAAGAAGTTGACGCCCTCATTTAGTAAGTAAATTTAAAGAGTGCAAACCAGTTTGACCAAGCTAGTTAGGAACTGGCCCGATATCCAAACCAAGAGTTCCCTCTTTGTCCAGGCCTGCTGAGACGTGCCCAATCTACCACCTAGTGCTCACATTTCCTGTGAAGCTGACTCTCAATATACACAGAAAGTAATGTTCATAAGCCTTTGCAACTTAATAGCAAGATCCCAAAGTCACCAAGAATCAGAAGGAGAAAGGAGCCTGAAATTCCATCTAGAACAAAACTCTAGAGCTGCTAAGCACATTTCTTTAAACTGAAGCGCACCCCCAGAATCTGTCCCTTGTGCATCATAAGGACCAGGGGGTGGAGCATGGCATTGATACCGTGCTGTGACCATCGAGTTTACAAGAGATAACAAATGATCCGAACCACCACGAGACAGATTGGTGCCGTCCCTGTCTCCAAAATGAGGGCTTAAGTGGCTTCAGCACCGGAAGCAGGTGAACTCCCCACAGAGCTCTCTGATGATAATGGGTGAAAAAAGCCACACGGGGTAGAAAGAGCAGTCACAATAAGCCTACAGCGGAGACAGCAGCAAAGTCAAGGTCACAAACACAGCTCTGTAGAAGAGAAAGCCAAGGAAAGCGGGAGCCTGGAGAAGCGCAAGCATGCATGGTAAGAACAGCCAGAGAATATGTTCTTGAGGAAGTTTTCTGAACAGATATGTTGACTGCAATTCCCTGAGTCTACTGAACTGACACACCATACTTTGTTTTCCCTTACTCTCCATGTTCATAGTTGAGGAGCTCCCTAGGAGTCCCAGAGAAAAGCAGAAATCACCTAGAAATATATATGTGTGTGTGTATATATATGTAATATATATGTGCATATATATATATATATATATATTGGGTGGTATATATACGTGGGAGGATTTATTAGAATGGCTTATAGGCTGTGGTCCAGCAAGTTCAACAATGGCTCTTGACCAATGGAAGGTCCAAGAATCCAGTAGTTGCTCAGTCCACAAGGCTGGATGTCTCAGCTGGTCTTTAGTATACACCAGAATCCCAAATCCCAAAGAACCTGGTTCTAATGCCAGTGAAGGAACAGACTTGTCAGTGAAAGAGAGCAAGCAGGCCAAAGGTAAGCACTGTCTTCTTCGGCCATCATCAGAAGGTGGGGCTCAGATTTCATGTGCATCTTCCCACCTCACACGATCCAGATTTAAGGCAGGCTTTCCCACTTCAAATAATTTAACTAAGAAAAATTCCTCCCAGGTGTAGCCAGCTACTTGGGGATGTAGCCAGCTACATGGGTTTCTAGGAGAGAGTTTTGGCAAAAGTGCAGCCCAGTTACAACCGAAGACCCCAGCATTTTGGAGATGCCAATACCACATCATGGATGAGCACTAAGAACAGCAGCAGTAGTGGTGGAGCTGGCTGGAGCCTGGAAGACAAGCTGTGGATGCTACAGAGAAATGACCCAGGTCTTTAGAGGCACCCACGAGATTGAGGGTGGGTCCCAGACATTAGACATTGTGCCATTTACACAGCTAGGCTTTCGTTTTTTTCTTTGATTTGATTCTGACTGTGCTCTGGTTCTTCCCTCTTAAAGTAAGAAAATATTTGATTTATTTTTGAATTTACAGAAGTCCATAATTAGAGGGTGAATTTTTAAAGAGATTTTAGTTTTAAGAGAGACTTTGGATTTTGGGGGGTTGTTTGTTCATTTTCTCCTTTTTTTTTTAAATTTATTTCTTTTTACATCCCAACCAACGTTTCTCTTCCCTCATCTCCTGCCGGTTACTCCCCTCTCTCACTATATCCCTCTTCAACCCCCCTCCCCTCCTCTGCTTCTCTCCCCCTCCTCTGTTTTTCTTCAGATACAGGTGGGCCTCCAATGGATATCAGCTACTCATGGTATATCAAGTTGCAGTAAGACTAGGCACCTCTTCTTCCATTTTTTTAAGACTGGATGAGCAATCTGGTAGGAAGAATGGGTCCCAAAAGCAGGTAAGAGAGTTAGAGACTTCCCCTGCTCTCACTGTTAGGAGTCTCACAGGAAGACCAAGTTACATAACTGTAACATGTATGAGGACCTAGGTCAGTCCCAAGCAAGCTCTCTAGTGGTAGCTTCAGTCTCTGTGAGCCTCTATGAGCCCAGATTAGTTGGTTCTGTAGGTTTTCTTGGGTTGACCCTGACCCCACTGACGCCTACAATCCTTCTTCCCCTCTTCTGCAGGATTCCCCAAGCTCTGCTTAATATTTTTCTGTGGGTCTCTGCATCTGTTTCCATGGGTTGCTAGGTGAGGCCTCTCTAATGACAACTGGCTAGGACCCAATCTATGAATACAGCAGAATATCATTAGGAATCATTTCATTGACTTTTTTCATTGTTGTTGGTTGTGTGTATGTGTGTGTGTGTTTGCAAGTCATGTTTGATTCTATCCTAGATCTCTGAGCCATCCAGCCTCACTGTTCTGGCCCTCAGGGGTGAGCTCTCTCTTGCTCACTCTCTGTCTGTCTGTCTGTCTCTGTCTCTCTGTTTCTCTCTGTGTGTTTCTCTCTGTGTGTTTCTCTCTGTGTGTTTCTCTCTGTGTGTTTCTCTCTCTCTCTCTCTCTCTCTCTCTGTGTGTGTGTGTGTGTGTGTGTTTCTCTCTGTGTGTTTCTCTCTCTCTTTCTCTCTCTCTGTTTCTCTCTCTCTGTTTCTCTCTCTCAGTCTCCAACTGAGCCAATCATTAATTGGTCACTTCCACAATTTCTGCACGATCTTTACCCCCAGAACATCTTGTAGGCAGGGCAAATTGTAGGTGGAAGGGTTTGTGGCTGGGTTGGTGTCCCAGTTCCTCCCCGGGAGAGACTTCGGATCTTTAAAAAGAGTGGATTTTAATGTTTGAATTTGTAAAGTCTGTGGGACTTTTCAAGTTATTTATGGAACTTGACCAAGGAACCAGGGAGGCTTACTCCAGATCTTCACCTCTTCCTCAGCTCCTCCAAATCCAATCCCCCAATCTCATCCCTACCTCTGCAGCAGACCACATGCTGAGGACTCCCATCCCTTTTTCACCCCATCTTCAGTGGATCCCACCAATTTTCCCTTCCTAGCTTCCCTTCCCCAAACATTTGCTTTGTCCTCCCTAGTTCCAGCAGGCAGTCCCTGGGAATTCTCAGGCTATACTGCTCAGGGAAGCAGATCTTCACCAGCTTTAGTACTGCCAGTGGTTTGAATGAGAATGTCCCACCCCATGGGCTCATAGATTTGATTGTTAATAGGGAGTGTAACTATTTGAAAGGATTAACAGGTTCAGTCTTGATGTGGGGAGTGTGTAACTAGGGTTGGGCTTTGAGGTTTCAAAAAGCCCAAATCTAAGACCAGGGTCTCTCTCTTCCTGCTGCCTGCAGATCCAGATACACAACTCTCAGCTACGTGATCTACAGTGGACACAGATGGCACCCCCGACCCCATACTTATGGATCTGTGGGGGCCAAAATCAGCCAGGAGCACAGTCAGCTCCTCTGGCACCAGGTGCCATCATACAAAGCAATGTCCAAGGTCTCTAGGACTGGGCACAGGAGAGAGGACAGGCAACAGCTCTATGTTATCCCTTATGGCTGGGGTGGGCAGTACTCAATCAAGTGTTACCTGTGAACTAAGAGCCCTGGTGCCCGGCAGTTTGGCACCATTGTGATGAGCGAGTGCAAGGTGGGGAGGTAGAAGAGAGGGATAGGCAGAATGGTTTTTTGGCTGGAGAGAGAAGTAGATCCAAAGAGGTGTGAATGTTGAGGAACAGGCTAACCTGGGTCTTAGCTCAGATCATCTTGTGCGTTTCTGGAAATTTTTCTAGTGCCAGATTTCTTGCTAGCCTCATTCTGGCTCCCTCTATCCCTGTACTTCCTCCATCTCAACCACCCAGTTCCCTCAGTTCTTCTTCCTCCCCTTCTCCCCTCCTCCCTCCTTCTCCTTCCCTTCTTCCCCCATCCCCATGCTCCCAATTGTCTCAGGAGATCTTGTCTATTTCCCCTTCCTCAGGTGATCTAGGTATGTTTCTCTTAGGGTTCTCTTTGTTACTTAGCTTTTTGGGGGTCACACACTGTAGGCTTCTAATCCTTTGTTTTGCGGCTAGTATTCACCTATGAGTGGGTACATACAACGCTCATCTTTCTAGGTCTGGGTTGCCTCACTCAGGATGATTTTTTCTAGTTCCATCCATTTGCATGCAAATTTCAAGATGTCATTGTTTTTTACTACTGAGTCTCTTAAACGTATGTAAATGTTATATCTGTACCAACCTACCATTTATGTTTCAAAGATTTATAAATTAGTAACCAGTTGCCATCAATGCATTTACAACAAAAAAGGTTTTCAGAGTGCATAGCCATATTTAAGTTTACCAGGTGAGCACAAACTCTACCAGGTGCTGTGTTCAGGATTCTCAATAAAGCTGAGAAGGAGAAACTAGCTTCTCTCTCAAATATAGGCCAGGTTTGTGAGTCCTGTTTATTTGAAGTGTCACAGAATGACTATGCAACATGTGTTCATCTACAGGTACCCAAGGTGCATTATGACAATATTAATTTGGTTGCTTGTGGCAGGTGGATTTCATAGTGGAAGTGTCTGATGAAGCCCAGGCACATCTCTCTTGTAAAGTACG
This sequence comes from Alexandromys fortis, assembly GCF_014885135.2. Taxonomy (NCBI): domain Eukaryota; kingdom Metazoa; phylum Chordata; class Mammalia; order Rodentia; family Cricetidae; genus Alexandromys; species Alexandromys fortis. The sequence continues at coordinate 7,280,472 of NW_026067919.1, forward strand.
ATTTCCACTAGAGCTCAATGGAAAATGTTACTTGAAGTTGTCATTTTCTCCTTCCCTTGAGTCTGGAATGATTTATCACGCGCAGGGAAAACTGGATACCAATTTAATATTCTCTATACGGCTATAGACGAGGAGAAATGCTGCAAGAATACCTAGAGTAGCAATTCACGGCAGAAAAGGTGATAGGTGGGACTGAATGGCCAAAGAAACCTCAACGAACCGCAGATTGGAACTGGGGGCTGCATCTTCTGACATCTTGGGAGTGATGCTTCACTGCGCTAGATGGGAGGGGTGTTACACGTCACCCATGAAGTCTGTTTCAACAGCTATAAATCATAGCAGTCTCATGGGCGGCTGCTCAAAGGACACAGAAAGAAAACCGGAGAGGGGGGAAGGGATGTTTCTGATTCTGCTGCTGTCATTTCAACAACACCAGCAGCTGGGCTAATTACTTCTTACAGGGAGGCACCAGCAAAAAAGACAACTTTTATTTTTCAACAAGAGCCTTGCTGATGCTTTTCTCCGTTCAAGCCCAGACAAGATAAACAATCATCTATCCAAACAGAGAAAGCAAAATGATCTTCATTTATAAAACTTTTTTTTTCACTAACATACAAATGCCTTCAAGAGATGGGGCCTCAGGGGTGGACTGGATTGTGATAGGATTAGAAGAGGCAACTTAAAAAGAAGGCAGTCGAGGGAAGAACAGAAGGAGCTTCTTGTTCAGTCGGGTCTGGGTAACTGTTCCGTATTCAGTCAGAAAGGAAAAGCTAGCAGTCTGAGCCATTAGAATATGTTATGGAGCATTATACAGGGCTTGGGTGGAAAGTTTCCATCCCTGAAGCTGTGCTCACACAAATGTGAAAATAATGAATTTTACTTCTGGTGCAGTAACCCTGCTGGCTCCACAACCTGGTGAGTCCAGGAACAACAATGGAACTTGACAGAGATGGATAGGGAGAAAGAGAAGCAAGAGGGAGAGAGATTGTTCTTTTAAAACTTAATCTCTATGATATTAGGCTATTGTACCTACTGTGTTCTGTGTCACATAACCCAGTCCCCATACAGTGTGTCTTTGTGAGCGTATATATAGACATACCAGCTAGCAGAGTTGTAGGGTTCTGCTCTACCTTCAGGGCAGTCAGCAGTGAGTAACTGAATACTTGACCCTTGAGATGAAGCCCACTCAGCTAAAGAGAATTTGGTGTATGTGATTCAAGTACCAAAGCTTTTTGGAACTTACACAGTGTCCTTCTCAAGCCTGCCTTTTTCTCCTTGGCCAGCTTCCTCTAGAGCAGTGGTTCTCAACCTATGGGTTGAGACCCCATATCAGGGTCAAATGACCTTTACACAGGGGTTACCTAAGAACATAGAAAACACAGATATCTACATATGACTCTTAGCAATTACAAAGTTCCTGGTGGGTTTTCACTCAGAAGGAAAGTTAAAGAGATATGTGGCTTCACAATCCCAATGTCCACCCACAGAGAACAACCTGGCTCTGGCCTTGGCTCACTGAATATGCATCTGCTGGGCATTGGCTTTGGGTGAACCACAGCATGAATGGGAAGAATATGGGCAATCCCAAGTGTTTCCTATCAGGAGGGGTCTGGTCCCAGGCAAACACAATTTTCTGGGATGATCTCAGCCAGGGATGAGAGCTAGGGGGCATCAAATACCAGGGAAGTATCCTACCTATCAAACGGGCTAGAACTCAGGCCAGGCATATAGCAAGCTCAGCAAGGTCCAAGCATAACAGATCACAGGGGCTAAGATGTGGATAGATGCGAGCACTATTATGTTCTAGGCAGCTGAGTCAACATGGAGCCCATCGATCCTGTGCCTGGCAGGGTGAGCGCAGGCCTCAGTTGAGAAAGAATGGACCTTCAAAAGAGGCTACCTGGCATCTGTCTCCTCCTCCAGTACAACAAGGACTTTACTGCGCATGTCCCTGGAGGGGGTTAGTTTTGACAGGAAATTACATTCAATCTTTCATCCAGGGGTTTCCGAAATTGAAGACTTAGAGACTCGGCAGAAATGATGCCTTCCCATTTGCCAGCAAAGGAGGGTACCACAGCCAGAAGGCAGGATGTACCCTATCACTCCGATGCATGAGTTCCAGTGACTGTAGACTCTGTTTCTCTCTCTTTCCTCTTTCAATCCTCTCCTTGATTTTGTCAGTTGTGGTCAGGGTTACTGTTATAGCCTCCCCATTTTGCTTATCTTCCTCAGGCCCCCCACCTTCCTCTTTGGGAAACCTCTTCCACCACCTCCCTAAAACCTGCATCACTCAGCTCTCCATTCATAAGGCTCCTAGTCTCTCTGGTCTTCATGCCCTTCCTGCAACCCTGGGTCATGGCCCTGTCCTCCTGATTTAAGCTAGTAAAGAACTAGAGGGAAGGTCTGTGGTTACCTAGTAGAACTGCCCCTCCTTGCTCCTCAGACTTACACCCAATGTCCATCTTCCCTTTTCCTGGATTACTAGTTCTCAAAAGGTCACAACTGTATACACTCTGTTTGGAACTCATTCAGGACATTGTTTGATAGATCATTGGATAAAAGATGTAAGGACACTAGCGTGTGTCTGATTATACCTGGATATGGGAGTACAAATGATTCAATACAGCAAGCTCTGGCTTCTAACGCTGCCTTCACTATACTTCCTCCTGGATAACTTTGGAAACATCTCTTTTCTTCAGTTTCCTAACCTGCACAGTATATATTGTAAAACATACAGTCAAGGAGGCCCAGTGAAATCACTTAGTAGTGTACTCATAATGATAGTTAGAATATTATAGATCTGCCCAAATAACCAGTCCCTTTACTGTTATATTTCCCTTTACTTTATTTACAAACACATTGAAAATCCCATGGAGAAGCCCAGCCATGATTGCCTATGACTTCATCTCCTTTTCTCATTTTAAGAATTTCACAAACCCTAAACTTCCAGCTAAGATGATCTCACTATAAATATGTCACCCTTACAATAGGTATCTACAGCCTTTGACGAGGCTCAGGGGTGGCCTCCGTAGCTTCAATATTTTCTAGATTTGATGTGCCTTATCCTGAAGATGCAGTTATGTGTGCCCCAAAGACAGTACCTATTACCATTTCTGGGGAAACATAGATAAGAAGTGCAGCCTTACTCCAGAGCTCCGATCGTAGCTGTCTTCATAATGGCTGTCAGTGGCAAAGAATACCATGCAGGGCTCTAAGTAGTTAGATAAAAGCCAGAAAGGGTTGGGTTACTTAGTGTGCACACAGACCAGCACTAACAGCACAGCAATAGCATCAGTACTTACTTTTCTACTCCTATCCTTCAGTGTACCAGCCATATTTTTTCAGTAGAGTACCTCTGAGGCCCATAGTCTACTTCTGGTAATTCTCTCATTTCTCCAGAAGACACAAGCAAAGCCCCTATAATGTTCAAGATAACTTTCAAGAGAACTGTATTTTAAGCCAGGTAACTGTTCCAGTCTCTGTCACTGTTCCTCAGGATAACTAGCCAGGACTGAGACTATTTAAGTTATGTCAAAAAAAAAAGTCAGTCAAAATGAGAGCATCATAATTCTTCCTATGTATTTACAAAATGTAGGTGAGTTGGAAACTGGCCTTTTGAATGTCTCCCAGAATGAATCTACACCCACAGCACAAGGAAGAAAAAATTAAGCCAGATTCTACTCTTGTTCTTTTGCTTCAGAAACTGCCTTGTTTCTTTAGATTGTTTTTTTTTTTCTTTTCCATGCAAGAAATAAAATCATTAACCACCCTCAAGCTCTCCCAGGACCATGTTAATTAATCTGGTTTGGGACCCTTGCCTTCCATTAACAGTGGTGAGCAGGGAGCCAGCTTCAAGGTTATGAAATTGAAATCCTTGCCACTTGCCTCTCATGCAAAGCCTCAAGGCTACTAGCTAAATTGGGGGCCTAGATTGGCCTTATTGTTTTACCCAGACAATTAATAATGTAGTGGAGAAAGCAATACTTGCTTGCTAGGCTTCTGATAGAGCCACTGACATTGTTAATCTTGTCCAACCTGGTGGGTTATGGTGCTTTTCCACGGGGTCTATGGGGCAGGAGCTAAGGGGAAGCTTGCCAATATCCCGTCCTCTCTGAGGAGAAAATTCTGACTCGCATTAAAAGACCAAATTCTTCTGATATGAGTGTAGAAGTTGCTAACTAATGCTTCTGAGAAGGGATCTCAGTTAACAGACTCATTATCTCTCATTGGCTTCCTCCTATGAAAAAAAGAGGCAATGGATATGACCAGCAAATAGGAAACGTGGCTTACAAGTACAAGGGATTGGTCAAGTCAATTGTTGAATTCCAAGCTACTCTTGAAGTTGTTTCTTCTTGTTTTGTTTTTTTTTTTCATCTTATTGTTTGAAATCCCTAAAGCAACAGTACTGCTTGCCACAAGAAACACAAGCATGCGTGCACGTGAGTGCTCACACATGCACACGCACACACACACACACCACTAGTATTCAGTATTGATTTCTCGGCATGACATGATTCCCACTTTAGGTGACTGAACTCTCTACTGCTCGGTTTCAAACCTTTGGCCAGGTCCCCCTACAGTATTGTTTATGAACATAGGTGGTTTGCAGTGATAAAATGCCCCTGAATGGATTTGCTACTATCCATCCATTTTCCTCCTTTGATAATTACAGTGCTAAAATGAACATGCATGTCTGTGTCACTTGTTTATTCCGACAAAAGAGTCCTGGGAAAGAAGCAAGATTGCTGGCTTATAGCTTACATATATTTTCAACTTCCTTAGGAATTAGAAAATTGTTTTCTAAATTGCTTGTACTAATCTGCATTCCCACTAGCCATACAGAATTCTTCTACTCTGAGTGTTAATCAAATGTGTTACCAGCCAATTTTTACTTCTACAGATAGGAAATAACATTGAATTTCTTATCCTTCCTTCATTTATTACATCCCTACCGCATTTTCTCATCCCTCTCTAACCCCTCGCAGTCTCTCCCTGTAATCTTCTTTGCCCCCCAGATCCACCTCCCTTCCATCAGAAAATAGCAGGCCTCCCAGGAACATCAAAACAAGGCCCAATATACTACAATAAGGCCAGGTACATGTCATCATATCACGGCTGGACGAGGCAACCCAGTAGGAAGAAAGGATCCCACAAGCAGGCGAAAGAGTCAGAGACTGCCCCCGCTCCCACAAGAACACCAAGCTACTCAATATAGCCTTTATGCAGAGGACCTAGGTCAGAACTCTGCAAGCCCCCATGAGTCCTGGTCAGTTGATGTTGTGGTCCGTGTTCTTGTGGTGTCCCTGACAAACCCCTCTGGTTCCTCCAATCCTTCCTCCCCCTTCTCCCCAGGACTCCCAAAGCTCCATCAAATGCTTGGCTATGGACTCTGCATCTGCTTCCATCCGTTTCTGGAAGAAGTCTCTCTGGTCTCTTTGAGGATGATTCTGCTAGACTCCAGACCCAAAACATTCTGCAGCCAGGACACACTGTAGGTCAAAGATTTTGTGGCTGGGTTGGTGACCCTCCCAGTCCCCCTATGTGAGGCCCTGCCTGGTATAACATTGAATTTTTTGAATCTTTTTTGAAGGCTGCTTATTTATTTTATCTGCTCTCTCTTTGAGCACACCTTTATGCTGGAAGGGGCATCTGATTCCACTATAGATGGTTGTGAGCCACCATGTCATTGCTGGGAATTGATCAGGACCTCTGGAAGAGCAGCCAATGCTCTTAGCTACTGCGCCATCTCCCCAGTCCCACAACATTGCTTTTTTTTATTTAATTATTTATTTATTAAAGATTTCTGTTAGTTCCTGGGGCAGCTGAGGAGAGAGAACCTGAAATGACCCTATCCTATAGCCATACTGATTAATATCTTGCATATCACCATAGAACCTTCATCTGGAGATGGATGGAGATAGAGACAGAGACCCACACTGGAGCACTGGACTGAGCTCCCAATGTCCCAAGGAGGAGCAGAAGGAGGGAAAATATGAGCAAAGAAGTCAGGACCACGAGGGGTGCACCCACCCACGGAGACAGTGGGGCTGATCTATTGTGAGCTCACCAAGGCCAGCTGGACTACGACTGAAAAACCATGGGATAAAACCGGACTCTCTGAATATGGCGGACAATGAGGGCTGCTGAGAAGCCAAGGACAATGCCACTGGGTTTTGATCCTACTTCATGTTCTGGCTTTGTGGGAGCCTAGCCAGTTTGGATGTCCACC